>NW_015666800.1:1472911-1488360 GCF_001515625.1 Sinocyclocheilus rhinocerous
GAGAGAGAGAGAGAGAGGCTGCAGCATCAGCATCATAATGAATCACACAGCAGCTCTGAAGCGAGAGAAGCTGGAGCCGTAAGACGGAATTGGATAGTTACGGAAAGACGCTGTATTTGTTGTTATTGAGCTTTTTCCCCCCCGCGCCAGGAATAAAAGTGGACAGATATTAGACTAACAGTACTTTATCTCCAAGATCCTTCTTTAAGGAGCCATGGATTATGCTACTCGTCAAACTTTTTTAAAATTGGGCTTTTTCATCTTCACAGGTAAGTGTTTGCAAACTAATTCTGACCTGCTGGTTTCTGGCGATGATAAACATGTTCATACGCAACGCTGATAGAAATGTATTCAGACCTTGATGGTTTCAAATTAAATCCACTTGATCTAATGAGAAACAGAATCATGAAACCACAAATTTCACTTCGATTCAAACACGTGTAAATAGATTTCTCAGTTCCACATAATGATTTTTAAAGATGCTAAACGGCGCGGATTTCAAAAGCACTTTGAAATTGAGTTTATTTATTCGAATGTCTCAGAATATGCTGGCCAGATGTGTGGTGTCATACTAATTAAATAAAGTAGGCTACTCTTGGTGTTATAGGGAAGAACTAATAGTCCGCAGACATGAGCAAGCTAGGGGAGATTCAGCCGTTCTTGGCAACCTTAAGTGCAAGTTTCATGTCAGCCCACTTTAAAAAAGATACTTCAAAATTAGCTTTATATCGAGGATAAATTGCTATTGGCTTTCCAAAATATGAGTTATTATTGTTTCTTATTTGTTTTTAATTAATGCTCTGCATGAGACTTGTAGGAGGCCATTTAAACATTCAGTCTGAAGTCAGAACAGACGTGTAGAATGCATTTCATGTGCAGATTTATGTTGCAAAAAATAGCCTATAAGAGAGTCAGGGGCTAGTTTATTCCACAAAATATTTTTCAGGGTGAGTTTATTGCTGTAAGTCAATTTCTGCATGCTCAAGAAAAAAAAAAAGATACAGTTGATTTAATACACTTAGCCTAATGATTGATTTCGGATGTGTTTTACTTTTATGGGCTATGTTAACCTGTCATTAAACAGCCTAGGTTTTTTAGCAAAATTGAAACTGTGAAACTTTATGAAAAAAATTATTTTGGCCAACACATATTGTGATTAATACATTTAATACTCAAATCATGTGGCATCTTTCCTGACCTTGCATTTATGAAAAATAGAAATCCCAGTTCAACTTTTCAGTTAAGTCATTTTAGTTGACTCCTGTCTGAACATATGCCAGCGTGTTTTTATTTTGTCCACTTATTCAGCCAATATTTTGAAGGACAGAATTCACAAAAATTATTCTAATTTAAGAGGGCTTTGCATATGCTAATGTGTCTATTAGTTTGTGTCTATGAGATGTGATATTTAATCTAATCCTTCTCATTAGTGACTCCTCTGTCCTGCTTAGGCAAAATTACCTCATCAGCATCACAGATTATCAACTCATGTTTGTTGTCCATTAGGCAGAAGTATGGCCAGAGTATGTATGTTTTATGTAATGAGTGTTTTGCTTTTATAAGGTCATATTTATGTAATAGCAAACAGACTTCACCTTTAATTAGGAATTTGGGAAGAGTGGTCCACATATGCAGTTTCTATTCATGTTGAAATTGGAAAGTATGTAATTTCTCAGCAGTGCCCAGCAATCTGGCAATTTAGTATTCAATACATACATTATGTATGTATGTATTGAATACTAAATACATACATTATGTGTCTAACATATTTATTTATGGATTTATTTGTTTGTTTATTAATATTTTTGGCACACACCGACAATCAGTTGTATATAATTCTGCTGTCCTTTGTTGAGCTGAGCTTTTAGCAAAATTGAATGCGCAGATGTCAGGCTGAGGAAAACCTGAAACCCGCAACTCAAGTAGCTCAAGGCACATTCAAGTATGTAGGTGAATACTGCCTCTAGCCTTTTACATTCCCTTTCTTTTTCTCGAGTGGTTTCGCTATTCTATTTCCAGTTTTCATCCATTTATGTTTTTTTCCAAGCCAAATGAAATAACTTCTGACTCACTCAGGAATGACCCAGTGTACTATCAACTACAGTATGTAATATTACTAAAATGTTCTGCTTTTTTATGAACATTAAAGACAGAAAGCAGCGCGCTGATATCATGTATTATGAGTCTCTGTCAGCTTACAGTCAGCTTTGAGGATATTTAACCATCTAGGGATTGTGAATGTCAGTGCTTTAGAGAAGAAGTAAGAGTTATGATCCAGATTCAGTCTTGTTCAGATGCATTGTCATTTATTTTACATTTGTTCTGTTGGCAGATTTTCTAACCACACTGAATCAGAAGATAGATTATTATTTTGATAGCAAGAACCATCCTAAAGACATGCAACATGAAAAAGCAGAGTTTCTTATGTTTTACCCATTTCGCAGTGGATTTATGTGAAAGAGTTCACATGAAATAATAGTGAAATAACAGAAAAAACCTCATATAACAATGCAGCAGTGTTGGTCTGTGACCAGCTTTATAAAAACATCCCAAAAAAGAATGGAAATGTGTGGAAACTTTAAAATCACAATTTCCATCCAACCAAAAGTAATAAGTGTTGATTATTTAATAGGCATAAATAAAGGGAGACAGACTGGTAGAAGCCAAAGCTAGCATAAAGCTAGCCAATCACATTACAGCTTGCCAGATCAAGCAGCATGAAATATGTATTAGGCCGTCTTAAGCAGAGACTCCACCCCCCACATTTCTGATTACTTATTAACCTAAATGGCAAGGTCGCACCTGAGTTTTACTACATTTGTATTCTTACCAGCACTTTAATTAAGGTATACAGTATGTTATAAAAGTGTTTTATAAGGGCAAACTGTAGCTGGCTGTTTTAGAAGGTCATTTGAACTAAATGGGACATGAATCTAGAGAGGTGGCTGCCTAGGTAAGTGGATGCAGCTGATTGAAATCAAAATCGACTATTCTTATTTTCTTAATGAAATATTGCAGTATCTATAATAATTTTACCTGTGCACATCATAGTCTGTTTTTAATTCACATGCCCTCATAACCTTAAAATCAAAATATAACATAAAATCAAAAAAACTTACCCTTCCCTCTCCACTCCAGCAGCCTGTCACTCGCATGAGATTCAGCAATAGCAAACGACAGCGATCCATTGATCCAGTCAATTCCCAATTAACCTAATTAAATCCCACCCTATGTTTTTTATTGTTCAGGAAGCCATTTCCCTCCGATATATGTCACAATAGGCAAGAAAAGACGATCGCAACTTCCATTTCATGCACACTTTAAAAATCATAGCATTAATTAACATACGTTAGGTAAAGGAGGGCAGAAATAACATGTTAAATCTGTTCTTCACTTTCACTGTTCAGGGAAGCCAATCGAGGAACCAGAGCAGCAAACAAGTCAGGCATCAACTTTTTATTCAAGTATTAAAAAAAGCATGTTTTTTCATATATAGGTCAGAATTAAAGGGGGATTTAGGCAAAAATGGCATCACCCAAATTTAAGATACATTTAAACTAAATCTATTACAGCTGTCGCCATTAAAGTGAAATGTGAAAATATGAAAAGTGTTAATTGCGGCATTAAATTTAGATCTGCTCATGTTGCATCAGATTTCTTTTTACATGATTTTACAGCATTGAGTATTATAACCAATCACACATGTTTCTGTTAAGCTTATGAAGGCAATGGCCAATTAGAGAAGTTTATATTATCAATGCAGAAAAGGAGTTTTGTTTCAGTGCGCTCTCACTGAATGAATTCTGCACTCTCACGAATTCTCTCATCATTAACAATACATTCCTGATATGACGCAAGTGATTCATTTTGTAGTGTAGACAGCTTTAGTGATTATAAAAGGTGTTTTTGTGAGAGTGCTTAACTCACTCTACTGAAGGGACCGCTTTATGGGATTATTTGCTTTCTTTTTGTATATAATATGTTCCAGTATGAATAACTGTTTGTTTTTCAGGCTACTAAAATAATTCTTGATTTTCTAATGTGTAAAAAGCAATAAACCACTTCATATATGGTTCTTAACTTGTCTGTGTAGCCAGAATATAACATGCCGTTTTCCCAAACACAAAACAAAATAATCATTATTACAATATCAAGAGTAATAATAGCCAATAATGACTTTTGTCATAGTATTGCAGTCCTACCCTTTAATGAGTTCCTGTTATTTTATTTTATCTACACTTTATGTAGGCTCAATCAAATTATGCAATACATTTATACCACCTTAGAGCAGCAACAGTCTGTGTAAGGGGCCATTTGCATTCCACTGCACTGCTTTTCCATTGTATTGTTTTTTTTTTTTTTATGTAGACAGATGTGTTCGACCATTGTGCTCACATCTCGCGTCCTTTGCAGCTACTCGTGCATGACACAACATTCTAAAATCGTGGCACTCAAGTTAAAAGTAGTTCAACTTTCAATTAACACTACTCTAGACCTTGCATTTTTTTGTTCCACTGACCTACATCTCGCTTTTTTAAATGCATAAATGCATTTTGTGTGAATGGCCCCTGAATAAACATAGATGCCATGTCAGATGCAGCTTCTGTTCCAACTTTGCAGTGTAAAGATGGCTGTTGATGTTGATAAAATTTGATTGGAAACAGTCTAGTATTCTAGTTGATTGAAGCAACTGGTTATATTTAAGAATGTAACAAAAGAACAGATACATTTAATAAGGTCATTATATGATATACACTCACCGGCCACTTTATTAGGTACACCTGTTCAATTGCTTGTACTCCTCTCTTTTGTATTGGGTATCTTCACTACATAATGTGATTTCTTTATCAAAATAACTAATAATTCAAAGGTAACAGTTAAATTGTAACATGGATGGCTGTGAATGGTGGTGTATGGAAAGGTATAGTTGAGATGTTGTTTTTTTTGTTGTTGTTTTTTTCCCCTTTTGGATGGGGGGGGGATTTTGTTGTTCTTATAAGGTTCTCTTACTTGGGTATGTGTTTTCTTTTATTTATGTATATATTTTTTATTTTTTATTTTCTTTTATTTTTGTATGTATTGTTCTGTATTAAAACAAATGCAAATAAACATATTTAAAAATAAAAATAAGGTCATTATAAAAATTGCCCTCATAAAGGTAAAAATGTCCCAGGAAATCAATTCTAAGGGGGGAAATATTGTCCCTTAATAGAAGAGTTAATTTCTGACCCTGTTGGAAACACGCGTCTTGTGCAAGCACTTAACCTCTCTACAACCTCAAAGGGGTCATATGATGCGATTTCAAGTTTTCCTTTCTCTTTGGCACCGCCGCCATGTTGTGAAGATGCTGAGTGCTTCGTTGCGAAAGCGAAAATACTTAGTTTGGCCTTCCAAAACAGGACACGACTAGAAATCAGTGGTTAAGTTGTATTTACAACACTGTTCCAGAACAGTTCAACCCAAATATTCAGATGTGTCCAGCACATTTTATGGAGGACTGTTTCCTGATCCTGGTAGAGTAGACTACAATGCCGGCTGTTCAAAATAATGTTCTTTTTAGCAACATCATATATGACCCCTTTAAACCAAGGCACTTACAAAAAAAAAAAAAAGTGCTCTCTGCACTAACCTATTTTACATTCTAGCCTCTAAAAAAACTCTGCCATTTTATGCTTTGACTATTTTTGGCTCTGTGACAAATTGCTGTTATGTTCCTCATTTGTAAGTAACTTTGGATTTGGCTAAATGAAAAAATACATTTATACACAACACAATACATTTAAATGTTATTTACGTCTTTTTTAAGTATTAGTTTTGTCTTATGTTTCTCATAAAACCCATTATAAGAATATTAAAACAAATACAACTGAGACAATTGTTTACATAGAGTGATGAGATGAGAAATGTTTATGAAATGAGTTAATATTGAATCTCTGGCTTTCGACTGCAGACTTGACAAATCTGAGCATTGAATTAGACACTGATGAGATCACTAAAAGACAAAGGAATAAAGATACATACGAAATGTGTGAGATTAAAGGGAAAGTTCTCCCAAAAAAGAAAATTCTCACCCTCAAGTTGTTCCAAGCCTGTATGAGTTTCTTTTTTCTGTTGAACACAAAAGACGATATTTTGAAGAATTTGAGTAACCAAACAGTTGACGGCAGCCATAGCAGGATACTTTGACAAAAGTCTCCATTTATTTTCCATTTAATCTTATCGCTATTTAGGAGGCTCAACTGACATGTTATATGTATTTATTTTTTAGTTTCCTGTGAGTGAGCTCTCCCTGAATTTGTGATGATGGAGAAAACAGCTCAGCCTTGTCATGTTTATCACATCAGTTTCTCACGTTCTGAATGAGCAATTTCATCATTACTTTTTGCTGTTTGCTATTTGACATATGAGACTCTGCTGACACACGATACCATAGTAACAGTGACAACATAACCTAAGGTGGCATCATTGTGACCGTAATATAATTTGTGAAATGCTCCAGCATTGTTTTGTTGAATGTATGCTATACATACAGTACAGTGTTAAATGTCTGCACCATGGTTTCTGAGGAAACTGCATTTCGTTCTTCCCACCCCATGAATTACTGAAATGACAATATGTCGACTTTAACTTAAAGAAGGTTTTAGTTGTGGAAGTGAAGTGGGTGCTTGCACTTATAATTGGTGCTCAGCATGACTGTGTGTCTGGTGAAATGGACTTCCATTGCGCCAAGGTAGCTGCATAATCGTCCCGTAATTACAGGTCTGAATCTCTAAACACAGATCAAAGTGTTTTCTTTTAGCATCAAACATTAAAGAGGCACAATAAGTGTGTTGTAATGTGCAACACTGCAAAGTCACTTGCAAGCAGAGCATTTGTACTCTGAGAGAATTTGTACTCTATTTGTAGCCTATACATACACTGATAAGTAGGGCCAAATAATGCAAATAGGGGTCTGAAACTGTTGAAATGGGATTTTTATAGGATTTTTAATGTTTTATTTTCTATTTATTTTTTACAATAATAGAATATATAATGTATTTATTGTCCATTTTTAGTCTGCAATTTTTTTCAACCATGTTAACAAAATGTGTAATTAAATGTATACTACTTTTAACTTTTAATTACTTATGAACTTATTTATAGGAAATCAATAACAATTATAAAAAAAAACGCAAAAGGCATAATAACAAAAAACATTTTTAAAAAACATTAAAAAGCAATACACATTTAAATAACTATAAAAGTTAATAGAGAAAAAATAGTCTGCAAATTTAACCTAAATAAAGCATGCTTGGTAGGTTCTAGCTAGTTTGTGACTTTTGCATATTATATGTTTTCTAAAAACAAACAACGAACAAGCAAACAAAAAAACCTGTTTGATAATTTCTTTCTTGACATATTTAGGGTTACAGGTTTGAATGGTTGCACTTAGCAAATTCAGTCAGCATTACAATGTTAAAAAAAATATATTTACGCCCTTCATGCTGTACAGTTTTAATGAATTTTACATTTTTGTAAGGGGAGAAAATCATGCAGTAACAAGGTTGCACAAAGGCCATAATGCCTTTTTAAAGAGGGGCTAAAAGGGGGTTTGTTTACAACAACCTTCTATCCATATTATTGTTAACTTTTTAATAGTTTAAACATGGTTCTCACTGTATAACAACATGGGATTTCTGCCTCAAAAAAAAAACGTATGGGTCATCAAAGTGTGCTGTGAAAAGTGATACTTGTACAAGTACTTGTAAGATTCAAACAAGATGCAACTAAACAGTCTCATGAGGGCCAGCCACACACAATTAGCCTGTAATTATTTTGTTCCCTCTTAAAGGGGTGGTTCACTGTTTTTTTTTCTAGGCTTGATTGTGTTTATGGGGTGGAGTCTAACTTAGCTAGCCCAGTGTGTTGTGATTGGCTAAATGTCTAAGCGTCCCACCCCTCACCTCAGCGGCATGTGCTCCGGTTGTATTGTAAACAACGACGTCGTTAATATCGCTTATCAGTTTGAGCCCGATTGAGAAGCAGAGGATATTATTGAAGAGGATCGTGGAGGATCGATTTGTGGTTGATAAGAATTAATGCTTTTAAAAATAGTATCTTATGCTTACCAAGGCTACATTTATTTGATCAAAAATACAGTAAAAACTGTGATATTGTGAAATATTATTGCAATTTTAAATAATTATTTTCTATTTTAATATTTAAAATACAAATTATTTCTGTGATGGCAAAGCTGAATTTTCAGCAGCCATTTCTCCAGTCATTTCAGGGTTCTTTGATGAATACAAAGTTCAAAAGAACAGCATTTATTTGAAATAGAAATCTTTGTAACATTATAAATGTCTTTATTGTCAATTGTCAGTCTTGCATCCAGTGATCAAAACATTATGTTAATAATGTACTATCTGCTCCTTGCAATAACAAACAATTTACACAGTCAGAATAAAGGCTTGAAACATTTAACTTTGATGGATCCTCCCTCATATATGGTAGAGAGTTTCTTCTGCAGTGATCTGGCAACAAGACAAAAGACTGACTAAAAACAGACTCTCTCCAAAACAAAGGGACACAACTGCTGTCATGTGTGTGTATAGTCCCACTATTTTTTTAATCTTCTAATTGATTTTAGTCCAAGCAGAGCTGAATCCCATGATAGACAGTGTAGGCCTGAACTGAATTATTTCGAAAAACAAAATTAATGCTACATTCAGTTAGTCAGCATCAATGTCAGATTCAGTACATAAATCATGTTGTTTCTTACTATGTCTTCAGGTTCACAGACAGTGCGAAGCCTACAATGATCTTTTGTGTCTTGCTTCACTTAGGCATCATATTTCCATTTTCTACTAATAAACCTATAAAGTCACTGACCTGTGCAGAATTTTAAAGGTACTCTATAGAATGGATGCAGAGTAGGCTAATACCAAAAGAAAAAAAAGAAAACATCCTGCTTTCTATCAATGTCCCCTTTATAATGGAACTGTACAGACAGGAAGAGAATGCTGAGGGTTTGAGCATGGATAGGATGTTTTTTCCCACTATGAAATATATATTAAAAACCCTTACTTCTGATAATTTGACAGTAGCTGCAACCAATTACACGAAAAATTCAATTATGTGAGTAATGTTTTTGCAAATGCCAAAAGCCTGATTCATGAATGGGGGCTCAGATAAGTGTGCTTGCATACTCTCACTCTTCATTCTTTATTACAGCTGTCTATATTGTTTTGTTAAAAGTCAAATGCTGTTTATTGTAGGGCTTAGTTTGAACATAATACACATATTTATCAGCTAATTTCCTTTAGGGATGCAGAACGAAACAAAATCTGTGACTAAAAGTCAGGGCTACGAATGTTTCCTATTGTTTGCAGAGGTGGATGGAGAGTTCATTCGGGCTTTTAACATTGATAATAATAAGTAAGATATGTTTCTTGAGCAGTAAATCAGCATATTAGAATGATTTCTGAATGATCATGTGACGCTGATGACTGGAGTAATGATGCTGAAAATTCAGCTTTGACAAAATAGATTTTAAAATATATTAAAATAGAAAACAGTTATTTTAAATTGTAGTAATATTTCACAATATTACTGTTTTTGCTGTATTTATGGTTAAATAAATGCAGCCATGCTGAGGATTTTGAGTTTTAAATCAAAAATCGATCAAATAGTGAGTCAAACAGTGAAATCTTTCCATTAGTAGTTGAATTTGTGTCTCTTCTACTCATCTAAATGGCAACACATCATTCTACACTTTCAACACGGCCTCAAAGTCCCAGACAAACCCAAAAGCATGTTCTGTGATCTTCGCTAAGTGCTACAATTAAGCTACATTTATGGTGAAAATATGTGCTGACAGCCTGGTTTAGTGTTGCAGTTAGTGGCTTGTGAACATTGAGGCAGATGGTCACTGCAAACTTAAAGCATTCTGCAAGTTTCATACCTTAGAAACACCAGGATTTGAAAAGGTTTGAGGTGTTTTGTAGTTGTTGTTTTTTTGAGGATTTTTATTTCAAGAAGTTCCAACATTGTTCTGTCCCTGGATGGTGACAAAATGCACCTCCAAAAACTCTGCATACCCCTCCAAATAAACTGATAAACTGATTTGAAATATACGTTTATTTTTAATGACATGCCTAAGCAATTGAAGGAGAATGTTTTTGTTTGTTTGCCTCATTTCACAACTGACTCTTTTCTTCATTATTCTCAATTTGCCTGCTGTTTTTTCTAAATATCAAAAATATAGCAGCCTGACAACAAGATACAATAGTAGTTTTAGAACTATATACAGATAATAGATTTGAACAAGGGAGTGCAGTTACCTCGCTAAAACAGTCTGTTGCAATCGCTGTGGTTGTGTTGGTTCATTTTCTTCTGCTTCTGGCTCAAACATATACGGCTGTACGGCATTCACCATGTAGCATCAAAACACTTCACACATGCTGTGCATGGATACGGTGCAATGAAGTTCGCCAATCACAGAAGTGGCTGTGTACTTGCGTTTCTCAAAGAGGTAACACCCCACTTTTTTAGTCCAAAACATACTAACTACATAAGCTTACCCCTATGATATCAAGATCGGAAAATGCATGACCCCTTTAAACCCACACTGAATGTCTCAGCTCATCCACAGCACCAGCCATTAGTGGTGAGGATTGCCTGTGTGCCTCTCAGCTGAAATAGAGAGTATTAAGAGTCGACATTATCCTCTCAGAGGAAGAAAGAGTAGGATAAGGCTTGGACAGACTTGGGCACTCTCTCAGCAGATGAGTCAGCTGGGTACGCTGTGCTGTGTACCATGTTGGTGAGGAGTGACAGCCCTCTTCTGAGAGTGTGCGCTTAACGAAGCCCAGCTGTCAGATGTTCCTCTTTTGCCCTAAACTGAGTTGAACAGGTAGGCCAGATGCCATGCTTCACCACTTGGATACGAATCAGAGGACTGTCGCACATGCAAATCATACACAGAGTGCTCTCTTGGCAGAGAGAAATAAGTGCAAATAAGTTGCTCCTGCTGAAGGACGGACCACCTAGACAGAAACTTAAATCTTGAGCCATTAGAAATGTGTAAAGAAATACACATGAGAGATTCCTTAGTCTGGGGATTTCCATGTAATGGTTTTGGATTTCTTAGTTTTAACCTTCACTGAAAAACCCAACATGGTTTACTGTTTATGATTTATTGGGTCATCACAGAAGTGCAGATATTCATATTTTTATATTCATACTTCAGGGTCATTCTGTGTTAACTCAACCAGAGGTTGTTTTTCAAACACTGAAAATTGGTAAAATTCAGCAAATTGGACATTGAGTCACATTGGGCTCCCCATATGTCTGGGACGGAACCGCATACATTAGGACCTTGAAAATGAAGATTCCAAAAGAAAAGTTTTATTAAAAACCAGAATCTAAAATTATATTCAGATATCTTTAATACTTCTTGAGTTACAATCATGCAAACTTAAAAAAAAAAGAATATTTATATGGCATTCAGACAGGTATGTTATATGCAGATGTTTTGATAGAGGAAAACAAGATATATTTCGAGTTTTAACATTATTTGTTCTTCAGACCTTCCTCTTTAAAAGAAAAAAAGTATCAGCTGAATGCAAAGTGACCCACATTTGGTTTTTGACCACTGAAAATGTGTATAATTTAACGATTTACTCCTGGATCCATATTGCGATTGCAATATCTCTGGAACGGAACTTTATAGGGCTTTAAAAATGAAGATGCCAAAAGGAAGGTTTGTTAAGACCCAAAATCTAAAAGGGCATTAAGGTATCTTTAATACTTCTTGAGTTACAGACAAGCAAAC
Organism: Sinocyclocheilus rhinocerous; assembly: GCF_001515625.1. NCBI lineage: Eukaryota > Metazoa > Chordata > Actinopteri > Cypriniformes > Cyprinidae > Sinocyclocheilus > Sinocyclocheilus rhinocerous. The sequence continues at coordinate 1,484,727 of NW_015666800.1, forward strand.
TTTGGAGAAAAAACTTGAAAAGTGCTTTGCCCCCCCTTCTTTCAATGATCACCACTGGAATATATATTGCAACAAAGATTGCTAAAGTCAACAGATTTTACTAAGAGGCTTACCAATCTCTGTGTAAAAGTAATATAATGTTGCTGCAATCTTTCTAAAGTCTTTTTTACGCCCCTGTAGTTTGGCTCCGAATCTCAGGTGAAATTTTTCATTTTGACTACCCTCTACAAAATAGTGGATTACTCAGTGAATATTCATCCATGACATTTAATATTTTGGCTTTCATCACCATACATGCAGGGCTACAAAGTTTCACTTGAATAAACTGCAACGACTACAGCCAATGGCCAACTAGCACATTCTGCGGCTGAAGAAGAGGTGAGAGGAACTGTATATATCAGCAGGTGTCGTTATGAAAACCAACGGTGGGGAGCACACTGAAAACTGTGCTGACAGACACTCATTGACGGCCTAACATTCACAGATGACTGTCCGTTGACTTTGTGTGTCACGGCCTTTAGTCTGACTTAAAACTTAAAACGAATCTGTTCGTATATTTTAGCAGTAAATCACATGATTTTGTCACATGATAAATTTCCCATTGGCTATTGGCTCTGATTGTGACTGAGCATTTGTGAATCTTGACCTTTTGACCATTTGAGTCCTTCAGTCGCCTTTGTTGCTAAAATTTGTCTCGCTGATTCTTTTCTTAAGAGTCATACCAGGCAGTTTATTTCCATACTTGAAACGCTCAGATGAAAAGGAAGCCATTGTTTCACTCATGCCATTGGTTATAACGTCATGTGTTTGATTTGGAATGGCACTTTTTTTGTAAGTGGTTTGCTCTTGTGCAGAATGTACCCATGACCATTGATTGGTCAAGGATTTTTTGTATGAATCATTTGCCATTTTACTGGATTTAAAAATACAGTTTACAGTATTTCGATTTCTCAGGCCCTGCTACCAAACTTTAGTGTGTCAGCTGTTTAAAAGATTCACAGATGTTTCCAGAAAGATTGGCTTTTAAAACGGAATGACGAACTTATCTGCTATTTACCATTTTAAATATTAAAAAATGCTGATTGAACAGTATCTTGTTTGCAAACTTTGTCTAATAATCTTTATCTGAACATTACAATCACTGATATGTTTTTGTAAATCCTGCTGTATGGCTTCCCATCTTCATTAGCATTCCGTCAGAAGCTTTTCTTGTTAACTCAATACAGTTGACACCATTGAAATCAAGGGAATATTTTAGTGGAAGGAGGAGTTCATTTTGAACCTCATCAAACAGATCTGGGTTAGGTCTGGGACATGACAGGAATAGTGTACACCAGCGATTGTGTAAGTGTGGGTCATAACTGGCAAAGCATATTCATTACAGAGCAGATTTTGGCACACTATAATGAGCCATTGCTGTGATAATGAACTTTCATCAAATGTTTTTTGTTTTAATAATGGAACAGACTGAGTTTCCCTTTTCCTTCTTTTACTTTGCTATGGCAACCTCTCTAGATCTTAAAATAGAGTAAATGGCTTGTGGTAAAATGCCTAAAACAAAATGCTGAACATCTTCATGCCTGTAGAGAGAATTTTTTTCCTGGAATGTGCCACTATCTGCAAGAAGAAACACTGATATTTTATTATTTTTCTTTTAAAGTGCTGTTATAATAAATGACATAACTTGAAATGTGGTCCACCTCAGTCAGTCACAATCCAGCGCTCATCCAAAACCTTTTTGAAACAGCTCTGTTGTTTTAGGAGGGCAAACTTTACAGAATAAAGACTAAAGTAAGATCCTAAGGTCCTATGCAAAACAAAAAGTTGTGTTTTACTTATAAAAACAAACATGAAAATATATCTAATATTGTGTATTGCTCAATGTTTAATTTTATGTTTTAATTAATTAATTTATTTTACACATAAGAATAGCCGTGGGTGCTGATGATGAATGTTAGCTGATAAAATGAATGTTTGCTGACTGTTAGAACACTCAGCACTGCATTCAGCTGTTCTAAATAAATGCACAAAAAAACACAAAAACTGGGCATAATGTTGCCTTTAGGCAAAACCACTATCCAGATCATAAAATGTCATAAAGCTTCCTTTTTTTGGCTACGAGCATAGAGATAATCTAATCAAAATCAATGGTCTTCAGTCGAAAATGTTGGTTCTTTCATCTCAAGGCTTCATTTGAAGCCACAGTTCTTAAAACTAACTGGTCCTATTATTTATTAAATCATGCCATAAGAGAACAAGGACTTTCTCTGATGGTGCGTTTGACCTTTATTCTTCTTGTCTTTCCTCAGTTGTCAGGAGCAGTTGTGCTCTGTTGGAAAGAGCAGTAGAAGATCCAGCACATCCAAATCCTCTCGACTCCACTCCAGAACGTAAAACACTGATTATTTATTTGTTCCCTTTTCCTTCAGCAGTTTGTTTTGCAGTTGTTTTCTTCTCCTAAATGGAGTTTGTCATTGCAAGTCACCACATTGAACAGAGAAGAAATATTGATCTGGTTAAGTATTCCACCCAGGGCACTTCCCGTTGGGATGTTTCAGTTGAATGTCAGAGGGGCTTTGTGGTTTCCCTCATTGCGGTCTCTCTTCATCAATAGCGTTACATGATTCCAAAGACAACTTTTCTGTGTTTTTCCATTGGAATGCCTGATGGCAAACAGAAAACCCTCAAGATATTCCTTCTCTTGTCCAAACTGACATACCCTTGTCTTGAGTATTTAATTTTATTATAAAGTTTAGCATTTTTGGATGTACTTTAGAGGAATAGGGAGTAAAAAACAGTTTAATTACATTTCTCCTGAGGCCATTTCAGTGTGATCTTACCACAGAATCCAATATCTTTCTGAATCTGTTTACAAACAAATTTGCTTTTTTCTTAATTACTGACATATAATATTTGAAAGGGTAGTTTTAGGGAATTCAATGTACAACACACACACAAACACACACACACACACACACACACACACACACATAGACACACACACACACACACACACACACTGCGCGCAGTGATAACCTCGTCCTGACAGCACCTGTATCAAATGTGTGACAAACACACACATGCACACACACATACACACATACACACACACACACACACACACGTGTGTATATACATGCACATTATAGTACACTACAATACTTATTTTATTCAGCAAGGATACATTTAATTGGCCTAAAGTAACAGTAAACATTCATTTAACATTAATAATGCAACTATCTAACTTAAAGCTGCAGTCCGTAACTTTTTTTGGTTAAAAATGATCCAAAATCAATATGTGACCCTGGACCACAAAAGTCGCTGGGGTATATTTGCAGCAATAGCCAAAAATACATTGTATGGGTCAAAATTATTGATTTTTCTTTTATGCCAAAAATCATTAGGATATTAAGTAAAGATCATGTTCCATGAAGATATTTTGTACATTTCCTACCGTAAATATATCAAAACTTAATTTTTGATTAGTAATATGCATTGCTAAGAACTTCATTTGCACAACACTGACTGCCACACATACTCCTCGGAACATTAGATTCATCCGTGCTGGAGCCGTGCCACCGCACAACCCACGCAAGCTAGATAATTCCGCACACAGCTGCAATTCCAGGTTTTC
>NW_015666800.1:1488567-1504712 GCF_001515625.1 Sinocyclocheilus rhinocerous
AGTTTTCGCGGGAAATTCGAGCATGCCGCTGCGTCACGTCTGTAAACATAAAGAAGTTGTCCCAGCTAGTAGGCTATCGCATGTGAGGATCCTGCAGGTGCCAGATTGTTTATAGCCTTTTCTCACAGCAGCTGGAATAATTAAATGTATCATTTTGATGGCAGATTGTAATCCAGCACATACTCCTCGGAACATTAGATTCATCCGTGCTGGAGCCGTGCCACCGCACAACCCACGCAAGCTAGATAATTCCGCACACAGCTGCAATTCCAGGTTTTCAAACAGAGATGGCAACAAAGAGGCAAAACTTACGAAATGCAGCTTTAAAATAAATAAATAAATAAATAAAAACTATTTCAAATGCTATGCTATTTTAAATGCTGTCCTTTTGAACTTTGGATTCATCACATTATCCTGGAAAAAAATGTCACAGTTTCCACAAAAATATTAAGCAGAACAACTGTTCAACATTGATAATAATACAGTAATGTTACCAAATCAGCATATTAGAAAGATTTCTGAATGATTTTCTATGTGTTGATGTGAATTTTTTAAAATATTAATAATATATTAATAACATTATAATATTATATTAATAATATTAATCATATTAACATGATTAATATTTACATACATACTTCACATAATTTAAGTAACTATGTACTTTATGCACAATGTAGCTAAATACTGTAAGAATTATTTTCCCTCTAGTCTTTCTGCAAAATAGTTTTGTTTTGTGTTTCCATATAGTCTTATTCAGTGTTTATTTTTTCAAAGTTAGGCCAGATCTGCCTGTGTGTTGCTGATATATATGTTATTCTAACTTTAGAGTTCCACATATTCAGACATATGAATCTTTTCTCTATTTTGATTAGTACGTCTATTACTGCTGGTCCTGCATTTAAAGTTTAAGTCATTATTGTGCCACTGCAGTTTGAGTCCCTTTAAACTCCTAATATATTGTTACTTCATCCATCCCCAGTTTCCTTCTGTGATTTTGAATCTCCATGTTCTTGGACGTTATCCAATCACAGTGCTGGAGGGGACTGGTATGTCACATCACCACAGCAACACAGATCCAATAGACGGGGTGTCCAACCAATCAAAGATTATTCCACTGGAAAATCTGAAGGTATGATTAATAACTTCATTATACTTTGACACTCAATTCAGATCAAACAATAGCTGGTGGACCTTTTTTTTTTTCAATTAATCAATTGTCTGTACAATCATGGGCAGTTCAGTAAGAGCTTTCTGTCTTTCAACAGGTCATTTTTTGTTACTAAAGCCCACCTTAACTCATTTCGCTGCTGGCAGATGTAGTTTCCACATGACCAGTCCTGTAGTGCTCAGCAGTGGGCCACTTTATCGTCTTCGTCTCGCTCGTTTCCAACCGGAACCACATACAGGAAACATATCCGCCTTTGTGAAACACACTGACCACTCCGTCATCAAACCTATAGCCCTTACAGTCAAAGAACAAGGAACTGGCAGGTGAGACATTCATTGAATTGCCTCAAACTTGAAGCAATTAGAAAATTACAGAAATGGAAAGTCACAACAGTTACAGTGGTCCCCAGTTTTTTTTTTACTTTTCACCAAGGCTGCGTTTATTTAATCAATAATACAGTAGAAACAGTAATATTGTGAAATATTATTACAATTTAAAATAACTGTTTTCTATTTGAATATATTTTAAGATATAATTTATTTCTGTAATTGCAAAGCTGAATTTTCAGCAGTCATTACTCCATTCTTGGAGTAATTACTCCATTCAATGTTGAAAACAGTTGTGCTGCTTTATATTTTTGTGGAAACCATTATATTTAAATATGTTTTCTTTGATTAATTACTTGATGAATAGAAAGCTCAAAAGAACTATGTTTATTTTAAATATATATTTTGTAACAACATGTTTTGTTTTTTTTCCCCAAGTTATTATAACTGTGACCTTAATTGCCTACCGCATGTAAACCTGTCTTAAGGACTGTTCCATAGGTGCATGTGTGAAAACTGATTATAGTTAATTAAACAAGTATGAATACAGTTATATCTAAATATAATGGTGATGTCGTAATAGATCTGATTGACAGACCATAACATTTTCAGTGCCAATTTTGAAAATAAGCAAAAGAGCAATCAATGACATATGCACTTTACTTTCACACAGAAGAGTGTAAAGCAGCATTCTGTACCCACAAGAAACAAATGCCAACCAAAAGACTTTTGTTATGGAGATGTAGTTGGTATTGATTTTCTTATGCTGGGCACATCACGTAGAAGATGGATGAAAGCATTTCGTTTCTAAAAGTAGGACCTGATGTTTCTTTTGGCGTAATTGGTTCTGACAGAGAGCTAGGAATAGATGGTGATGCAATGCAATTTGGAACAAGCCAGTATGATCATGACGTAGCTAATATACTTTTACTTTCTGCATTTGGCTATATGGATCTGGGCCTAATAGAGGTTACGACATGGGAGTGTGGTGTATGATACAAATTAGTCATATACTTAATAATAATTTCGACCTTGTGCATCCATTATGTGTTGAATCCTTTGAGCTGATCTAAAATTGAAATGTTTGTTAAAAGCATTTCTTTTTGTGTGTCCCAGGCCACAGTGGGAGGTGCTGGAGGCTGTGATTGGCCAGTTAGACGAGCCTTTCCAGGTGACAGTGCAGTACTCTTCCTGTAGCAGCCATGAAGTCGGATTTCTGGCATTTGATTCGCTGGAGCTGAAGGATTGTGTCATGGGTAATGGCTTATTAATTATTCTCAAATATTATCGAACTCAAACGTGTTTTAAGGTTACTGTATGTGTTACTTGCATCTGTAGAGCATTTCTACTTTATCACTATGAAATGGAAACTGTTTATTGTGCCCATTGCGTTTTTTTATTTAATATTCTATATTAAATTATTTAAATGAATGCAGTGAATATTATTCTTCTATCTTTATGTGGCCCATTTGAACAAAATCTTTATGGTTTTCTGTGGCTTTCGGCAGGTGATGATAATTTGGATTTAGGTTCAGACTGTGAGAAAGACTCATCACTTCACTGTCATTCTGGAGGCTGCATTGAGAAGCGAAGAGTGTGTGATTTTCATACTGACTGCCCACAAGGGGAAGATGAGGGCTTAATATGCAGTGAGTGAAATAAAAGATTTTAAATATTTTATAAGCCATGAAGATGCATTGTTTCTGTTATCAGTCTGTCAGTAATTGTGAGCTCCCCAGACTCAAAATTTGATCCTTTTTCAAAGTTTAATGCAATCACTTTTGCACACATAAGACCATTTAGTTTGTGTGGAGCTCTTTAGCCTTTAAAAAAGGCCATTTTTAATCATGTTTTGGTTATTTTAAATGTAGAGAACGGGCTACTTCTCACCAATCCATTCATTCAGTTTAGGATAATCGAAGCATTTCTTTAAAAGGTGGCCTTTAAGCTATAAATCCGTAAGATTTGCATTCTTGCCAATTTGCATTTCGTTGAGAGTGTTCAATTAAATTATGAACAGCAGTGTGACAGGGCGATATAAGAGTAACCACTGAGTAACTGGCTGGCTGTGTGTCACTCACATTAGCTGTATTAATTCTTAAGGCCATGATAAATTTCTAATCCTTTCACCGGAGGCGCTGGATTAGCAAACCTGCTCTGTCAAAGTTTTTCACTGAGTAAAGAGATGCATAAAAGGCCTGAAATCATGAGTGTTTGCTTTAGGATAATCGAAGCATTTCTTTAAAAGGTGGCCTTTAAGCTATAAATCCGTAAGATTTGCATTCTTGCCAATTTGCATTTCGTTGAGAGTGTTCAATTAAATTATGAACAGCAGTGTGACAGGGCGATATAAGAGGGTGCCACTGAGTAACTGGCTGGCTGTGTGTCACTCACATTAGCTGTATTAATTCTTAAGGCCATGATAAATTTCTAATCCTTTCACCGGAGGCGCTGGATTAGCAAACCTGCTCTGTCAAAGTTTTTCACTGAGTAAAGAGCTGCATAAAAGGCCTGAAATCATGAGTGTTTGCTTTCCTCTAGGAAAACTATTTGCATATTTATTGATTTATTTAATCTCCATTAATATTTATACTATGCTTAGATGATTTATAATTATTGTCTGTGTACAAAGAACTTTGTAGATGGTGATATTTGGCACACAGCACAGGCACAGTGTAATCCACAAAGATAAAAAAGGTGAGAACAAAGAAATCCAAATTTACAGGCAGTCTATTAAAATGTATTACAGATTTATCTGCTACACACATTGCATAAATATTCTGTTAATTATTCTAGAATTAACAAAATAACCCTAAAAGTTTGATTAGCTACTTGTTCAGCATGAAAAATAAAAGCCAGTAACATGTGACGATAAATAATTTAAACAGCATTTGATTAATAATTTACCATTCTGTTTATTTGTTTAGTACTTTTCATAATTCATTCTGTTGTATATTGTTGTCCTACCAACACTGATAATAATAAGAAATGATTCTTGAGCTGCAAATCCTATTAGAATGACTTCTGCTGGATCATGTGACACTGAAATATATTAAAATAGTAAACATTGTAAAATATAAGAAATGTTAACAATATTTTATAGTATTACTGTTCTTTAAACTAAATGTGGTTTGTTTATTACTGGAAGTAAGTGATGTTGGAATTATGTAATACTGGAACACTTTTTTTATTACTCTATCAGACTGCTGAAAAACAGACTTTGTTCTATACAGCACCTGGGCTTAAAGCTGAATTGAACAAACTGGAAAATCAAACTACACCAGCTTTGTTGATTTAGCTAACTACATTTTAGTGAACTTAATGGATAAATGGAAGGAAAAAATGTAATATATCTCTGACGAGCTTTTAAAGCTTTGCTAATGTTTGCCGACACAGTCAGTTGTATTTTGTGCATACAAATACATTTTGTCAGACATTTCATAATTTGCTGAATGTCTTTGCAGACACCTTACCTTTGGGCTCATACTGTTCATTTGAGTTGGGATCCTGTGGATGGTCAGTGACTGATTCACAGTCCTCCTGGAGACTAGTTAGTGGACAACAGCTGACTGAAGACACAGATCTACTGGGCAAAACTCTGCAAAACACTCAAGGTAAATGTGAAACAACATCTTCTTTCAGCAAAACGTTTTTTTGGCAAAACTGTTGGATTCTCATCAGATTAATATAACAGCTTTGAGACAGGGACAAATAGGAGACCCATGTGTATAAAAAGACTATCTTTTAAATGTCTTTTCACAATGCTTTTAGTTTTAGTCACAATGGGATTTTTCAAGACATGGGAATCCAAAATATTTGAAGGAAAACTATTTTCGTGACGTGTTAGTGGCACCTGTAATTTTAACTTGATAGAAATGTTATCCTTGGGAGGAGTCTTTCCTGATTTACAGGCTGCAGGAGTACAGTGCTGTATTATAGTGTGATGTATTTGTAGAATGATGCAAGACTAAATCTCAAATCCACAGCACAGGTGTCCAAGTCCACTTTATGGCTGATTAGTTGTATTCCAACTCGCTAAAGTGAAATGTTCCCTTAAAAAAAAAGACATAAACTGTTTATTTGTGGGGATGAGAAATTCTACCTCTCTAAAAAATTGTCTGCACTTGGGAGACTTTAAACGCCCATTTTGAAGATATTTTCCAGCTTCGCCTATTAAGTTTTTTTTGTCTTATAAGCATATCTGAGCACTCTACAGAGTACTGATCCTTTCTCGCCTCAGGGCACTTTCTTTTCTTAAAGGCCAGAGGTCGCAGGGATGAAAGTGAGGCATTGGTTCAAAGCCCAGCTCTCCCTTCAACTATATCCAGTCAGGACTGTCAGGTAAGAGTTTATGTTGACGATTTTTTTAAGAGTCTGTCAGATTTTTTGAAAGATTTTTTTTTTGAAAGAAGTCTCTCATGCTCACCAAGGCTACTATTTGATCCAAATAGAGTAAAACTAGCAGTATTGTGAAATATTATTGCAATTTAAAGTAACTGTTTTCTATTTTAATATATTTTAACGTGTTATTTATTTATTCATGTGATGGCAAAGCTGAATTTTCAGCAGCCATTACTCCAATCTTCAGCATTTATTTGAAATAGAAATCTTTTATATTAGATTTAATATTATAAATCTCTTGACTGTCGCTTTTGATCAATTTAATGCATCCTTGCTGAAAGTATTAATTTCTTAAAAAAATAAAAAATTACTGACTCGACCTTTATGAGTGTATGCATGACTGTTCACATAAAATCATGGTTTTCCTGTGCCACAATGTTTGGATTCTGAGACTGCTTTATGGGCAGATTTCAAGTTAATTGTCCATGAAAAATGGGGACACATCTGTACAACATATCTACAAATAGCTTACACAGAGTAACAATACATGCAGCCAAAGTTTAAATTTTACACTTGATTTTCCATGAATAAGATATTTTTATGAGACATCTGGTCTTGCAGCAGACGCTCAACTGCTGATTTTTCTGTGCAGTTGCAGTTCTCTCTGTACCTGTATGGGGACTTCAATGGAACGGTGCTCCTGTCAGTGGTGGAGAATGGAATGTCAGCGTCTCCACTGATTTGGGAGAGATCCGGACACTGGAATGACGCCTGGCAAGAGATCACTTTGCCGATTACAGAGATCTTAAAAGGGTGAGATGATTGGATGGATGTTTAAACAGACAGAAAAATACTTTTATTAATCCCCAAGAGTGTGGATATTTAGTGTAAAGGAAGATGGGGTAAAACTTCCCCCTTATATATAATGTGATTTTTAACTGTAACAATTTATGTAATATACTTGGATATGTTTAGCATGTACAGGATCGTTTTTGCACAAAAACATATAAAGAGACCATTCTGTCCCAGTTCTGGGTTAAAAGAATCCCCTATCTGGTTAAAGAAACCATCAGGGGCATCTTATCTCAGCTGTCATTTGATTTTCATAGAATTATAATCGAATCATTTAATTTTAAGGCTTTCCTCAGATTTAAAAAAAAAAAAGTGTATTGATGTAAAATTCCTAAATCAAATATATGATAAAATTTTGCATTTTGACTATTTATTTACAAACTAATTTTCGTGAGGGAACTGCAAGGGGTTTATGAGTTGAGGATAAGCTAAAATTAATCATAAAAATGTACAATTAACATTACAATTTTAAAATACAAACATTCAAAATAAAACATTTACTAAGTAGATGTGAATTCCTGACAATTACATTAAAAATTAGGAGGAGGCATCTTACCCAGAAGAACTTCTTACCCTGCTTAGAGTGGAATTGTTGACCTGTATTTGAGCTATTTCATTTCATTAAATGTCTATGTTTACATTAACAAATCTGATTTCACCTTTGCTCTTATTCTAAAATGATTTATAATTTGCTTTGAGCACAGCTTCCATCTTAAAGTGCAGGCCTTCTGGACTTCTGGATCTAAGGCGGACATTGCACTGGATGACATTTCATTAAGTGCAGCATGTTTTGACACAGGTAACCTTTCTGCCTCACACATGTACACATAAGTATGCACACAAACACTTATTTCTTGCAGAATAATGGCCCATTCGTTCATCCTTGGTGCAAAATTTTATTGACCACAGCGCAGTTTTAAACTCACGCAAATTGCATCCAAGCACTCAATGATAGGGCGTTTTCATAAAATTTTGTATTTAGTAAGACAGACAGAGAATTTAAGATGTGATGTACACACATGATGTCTAACCGCTGTCTCCAGTTAGCAGTGGGAGATGGTTCTCATAACACGGTTGATATAGATTCTGCTTGATTTGTTTTGAAGGATGAGAGAAGTGATAAGAGGACCTCCTATCTCACAATCCGCAACTGTCGTAAAAATGCCAACAATAGACTTTCTGCTTTTCTAACTAGCATTTATAGATATTCAGAATCAGGTTTCTTTCCATGCCACGGTTGACCGCAGGAATTGATGAGCCTGTTAATTGACGTTCTTGACTTGTGAAAGTCTAGATTTATTATCCTCGTTAACTTCATTTCCCATAATCTGTGATTTTGAGAAATTCCTGAGCCATCTGCTCACTAAATATCATCTTTAGCTTTCTATTTAGTCCTCCTCTTGCTGTCGTATTGTCTTTGTCATGGTCTGTGGTCACTCAACACCTTAAAATCTCATCCAATAAAAGCCATGGACTTTGGAGGGCTTGAATTCTCTCTTTAACCTAAATGTTATTTTTTGTTGATCTTTGGTTAACCTGAAATATAGGAGAAAGAATAAACATGTAAATGGTTGAAAATGTAAACACTCTGGCTTAGTAGTTTTGTAGGTAATGCCAGTATGAATCTGGCTTATGACATTTCCTGCTCCCCTCTCATCACCCCATTACAGTATGTCAACCCTGTTGAAAGGATCAGTTTAGACCAGCAGGAATGTCCATGCTGGTCCAGGCTGTTTTATCCTGGTTTGTGCTGGTTTAGTGGCTATCTAGTTCTATCTGACTGATAGACTAGCATAGCCATGTTGTTCACCAGCAAAAATTGTCTATCAACTAGCGTTATTGTACTAGTGGAGATGGTTGCCCAGGTGAAAAAGAAGTACTATTAATTGTATTAAAAATGTACTTGAAATTCAGAAGTATACTAGAAGTAATTTGGTAATAAATATATGCTTAGTTACACTTTTAAGAAATATGCTAAAGCACAAGCATACTTTTGTGACATTTTAGTGTATTTACAGAAAACATTTTACTCTCACTTAAAGTTTACTTTGTGTAAGAACATAGTAAAATTATACAGATTTTAGTGGGTTTAAAGTATATGTATCTTATTTATAAACCATATGTAGACCTAATGCAATATATTTCAAATACTAATGTAATGAACATGTGCTTCAGCCTGCTTTTCAAAAGGAAGATATCTTGAAAAACATTTGTAACATTTTTATATATTTCATAAAGTATATTAAAGGGGTCCTATTATGCTTATTCACTTTTTCAACTTTAGTTAGGCTGTGATGTTGCTGTTTGAGCATAAAAAAGATCGTCTCGGTTACGTATGGTAACCCTCGTTCCCTGAAGGAGGGAACAGAGACGTCACGTCGGATGACCGACGAATTGGGATCTCGCTTAGAGAGAGACCAATCTACTTCGAGTGTAAACTAAACGAGCCAATGCACATTGGCATGCGATTATTGCATCCAGCTGCCGCTGATCACAGCGTGAGTATAAGTAGGCAGCAGATGCAGCGCATATTCAGGTTTTCACTGAGGAGCCGAGCCGGTGACCCGGCCGCTCAGCGGTGGTACGCATATTTTCCGGGATTTGTGATATCACAAATATCGACGAATGGGATGAGACCTGGTTGAGCTGCACTAGAGAAGGCAACGAGTGTTATCACTGTGTCGGAGACACGCTAGCTTTCCCAAGGCAGATGAACTTAGAGTGGTTACAATCATCCGGGTTTAAATGGCGCTCAAATTGATTTGATTTTGACGCAATATTTACACTGAAGCTTGCAGGCGGCTATGGTAAGGGGCATGACATTTCCCGACCAGGCGCCGAGTGGTGCCAATCACAACACACACTGGCCTTGCTAACCAATCACAGCACATTTCGTATTTCAGAAGGCGGGCCTTCATTTGATACAGGAACTATTCGAGTCATTCATGCCAGACTGGGGAGAGAGGTGTTGTAATAATGTAAAATATGTGAAAAATTGTTTTTCGAACAACCTAGTATGAGAGCCTGTTCTAGTACACCACCAAAACAAAATCAAGACTTTGTAAAAGAGCATAATAGGACCCTTTTAATTCACTCACACATAAATACACTATAGCTATAAAATAAGCAAATGTATTCTTACATTTTACCTGTCACATGTTTGTTTCTGTTTAGTTCCTGTCTGCCCTTATTTGGTTCATTTCATGTTCCCATTTAGTTAAGCATTGTTTATTCTGATCACCTGTGTTGTATTAATCATCTCGTTTGCTCCTTAGTTTGCCTTCCTTATAAGCCCTCAGTTTCTGTGCCTTCTTTGTCCTGGATTAATGTTATTTTCAATGGTTTATGTGGTTGATACTGATTAAAAATACTCCTTTACTCCTACTCTTTCGTCGTGCGCTCACTACAACCACAACCCCGTGACAGAATCCAGGACCTCAAAACAAGAGATGAACTGGGCTGAGGATTTCCTCCTTGATATCCAGCAGGAGGGACGGCCTTTGGAGCAGTATGTGGAGGAGTTTCTGAGCCTGATACATCTGGTGAGTTGGAGCGACTCCATGCTTAATGCGTGCTTCCAGATGGGACTAAAAGATGATAATTTGTTTAGTTTTTTGACTCCTGACTATTGCCGCAGACCTGTAGCGGACTTTCTAAATTATGTTCTAAAGATAAATGGTTCCAAGTTCCTTGTAGATGTGGAGGATCCTCATCCTCCTCCCATCCGGAAGCATGTGGGCGCTCCCTCCCTCATCCTCAGCCCAGGACTGCCGTCCTCCGCTGACGTAAGTTTGCCGGCCTCTGCTGACGTAAGTTCGCCAGCCGCGGCATTCTCAAGCCTGCTGGCCGCCGCAGATGCAAATCCGCCGGCTTCCGCTGACGCAAGTCCACCGGCCGCTGGCCTCTCAGCGCTTTTGGACATGCCACTAACTCCCGAGTTCTCTGCCCCTATCCTCTCTCCAGAGTTCACTCCAGAAAGCTCTCCTTCGTCTCCTTCATCTCTGCTGGTCCCGTCCAGCCCTCCTTCGTCCCCTGAGCCCCCTGTGTTAGCGAACTCCGCTCCTCCAGTGCCCACTCCTCGAAAGCACCCTCCAGAGCCCGCTCCTCGAAAGTGCCCGCTCCTCCAGAGCGCCCTCCAGAGCCCGCTCCTTGAAAGCGCCCTCAAGTGCCCGCTCCTCCAGAGAGCCCCCCAGAATTCCTAGCTTTCCCCAAGAACATTTTTTGGGAGGGCAATCAATATATTGTTCTGCTTTTACTTCTTTGTACTTGTAAAAGAATACTAGGCTGTTTTGTAATACAATTCAAAGACATTTTAATTTCACTTTTAAATAGGCTACATAGCATAATATATTAATAGGCTACTATTGAACTGTATTTTCCGCAAGCATTTCATCATCGTATCATTTGAAGTACAACATAAATAATTTTTCCAAAGATATGCTTAAAAGAACTATTTACTGACTTGTTTATGTACCTAAATTCAAACAAGCTCAACCTACCGCGTGATGCACGAAAACAAAACCTCATTGGATTTTGTAGAAGCTCAGGCGTGCATGCGTAACACCTGTTACAAAACCTGATTGGTTCTTGACAGATTTAATTAAAATACATTTCATTAAAATCAGTTTTTGTTTTGAAGATGAACGAAAGTTTTAAAGGGGTTGGAACAACATGAAGGTTAGTACTTGATTACAGAATTTATATATGTGTGTGTATATATATATATATATATATATATATGTGTATGTATATATATATGTATAATTTCTGTTACTTGTCATTGCCAGTAGAAAACTTTTTTTAAGTGCAGTAGCTACATTCAATTTGACCAATCAGAGCCGAGCTTTTCAAATCAGCTTTGCAGGTAATAGTCCAATCACACTACTGTATGCTGTTGAGATGGTAACATGTTTTCAGCAGAAATCATTCCAGCTTTGCTTTATTTTATTTTCCTGACTAGAAAACCAGGTCAGCTCCCACCACCCATGAACAACTTAGGCACAAACCCCCTCATGGTAGTAGAAAGCCGTCATATGTTTACAGCTGTGACAATGAGCACTTATCAGGATCAACTAAATGCTGGATTTTCAAAAGTATGTGAAATATTTAAAGTTCGCGGCATAGAATCTTTAAAATAAGTCCAAGAGTTTTACACACCGGTCTGTTATTGTGGGGACATTTCCACACCCCTAAACACAAGGCGGCACAAACCGAAACGTGATTGGTTGCTTTACCTGTCAGTCATATGGCCTCTTGGGCAGTCCTTGCCATTCAAAGCGGCCAAGGTTTGAGACTTTAGTCTTTGCAAATTTACAGATCTTCTTTATGCACCAAGAGCTTGTAACACTCCAAAGAGAAAGGAAAAAATGAAATCGCATCATATGACCCCTTTAAAGTCTAGGTCTTGGCATTTGTCTGTCATATAACAGTTATAAAAACATTGTCCAATGTATTGGCAGAAAGAATAATGTTTCGTTATAGCATGTACACCATTAACATGCTTTTTTTTTAACTAAAATTATGTTAAGTATTTTTTCCCCTCAATTTGTAATTGTAACAATTGTAATGAAGTAAATATTAAATATAAATGAGAATTTCATTGTGAAATATTAGTTCAAATTAGTTGTTTTCAGATCAGCTGCTGTTGCAATAGAAATCAAATTGAAATCAGATCAGAGAGACGAGCAGTTAAGAGAGTGGTATGTTTTATTCTCATATCAATGAACCTCACAGGTTTAATTCTGACTTTTGGGGCTCTAAGTGTCATGCTAACTTTGGATTCAGGACCTCTGTTGTAGAGATGTTGGGTCTCTTCTAACCTTATGTTCAATGTAACAGAGAGTGCTTTATGGTGACGACAGACAAGAGGATAAAAATGGACACTCATGTCAAGCTTGATGAGGATATAGTCTAAGCTTTACCTTCGAACTGAGAACAGTCAAAGAAATTCTAATGCTTATCTATACAAATTATAATACATATAATATTCAAAAACACTACTCAAAACCACTGATTAATTATTTTCCCTTTCACAGACCCTGTGATGAAGCACTTTTCAAATACCACAGTGTCTGAATTGCAAGAAAAGATGCAGATGAAGAAAATGCAATTTTAAAACACAAGTCAAACTCAAAGAAAAGTGAGTTGAAGGTGACGAGGAAGATGGTGACATTTAAATGTTCTGTTTCTTTGTTTGATTTAGCCATTTGCAGGCTTAACTTGAGTTTGTAAAAAAAAATTCACTTTTGCTCTTTAATGATTTTCAGTAACCTCTTTATGTATGTTTAAGCAGAAAATCGCATTATGCATATTTATTCAGTGATGGAATATTCATAGAGTACTTTCCATTAATACAGGTATAACAGAAATGTTCTACAAATTGATTAAAGTAGTTCTGTTAGCATTTCACTGATCTTTATTTTAATTTATAATTTATTATAATTATTTTGGTCAAGAGTTTGAATATGCTCTGCTGTATGTTTTAAATGTACTCAAGGAATGTATTGTTGTAATGTACACAGGATATAGTACATTAAACTACATTATAGTACATGAAAGTGTGTGTAAGTGTGTGTCATTTTAATTTAATGACTGTATATTATTTTTTAATATACCATTTTAGAATGCTGAAAAATAGCTTAATAATGTACTGGTAATGCATTTCTAATCAGCTGAAATGCTATTTAAAATGTTCTAGAAGCACATTAAAGTGAAGCTTAAAATATATTCTAACTGTAGTTCAAGAAGTATAAGTGTATTTTAAATAATGCAAAGAAGTACAATTAAATTACACTAAAGATACTTTAAGTGGTTCCATTTTAACAACTAAATAAATGAAAATATATTGCAATTAGCTTAAAGTTTATCTTAAACATATCCTAAAGAGCACTTAACATACTTAAAGTTGTTCCAAAACAACACATTTATTATGCACTTAGTATAGTATAATAAAAATATAATAAGTGCATCGATATTAGTACAATTTAAGTGTATTTCTTTTTTTACCTGGGTGACCAAGGAAGTCCTATTGACTATTTGGGAAACCAGCATCTAATACAATACTGCTCTTGACTACCAAAAATAAAAAGTTGAAAAAATAAAATTACACAAGGATTCATTGATTCCAACATGTCATTTTTGTTCCTCTATTTACTTGTCGTTCTTTCACGTCTGGTTTATTAGAACTAAATGAACTGCTTCTTGGACAAGGACTACCACATGATTTAGACTCCTTCAGTCCTCTCCCAGAACCCTCAGCGTCAGGTACGGTTTGTGTCCTGCACATTTTAAAAATACACTAGCGTTCGTAAGTTTGGAGTTGGTAAGTTTGTAAAAGAAGTCTCTTATGGTCACCATGGCTGCATTCATTCGATCAAAAATAAAGTAAAAACAGTAATATTGTCAAATATTATTACAATTTATTATTATTACAACTGTTTTCTATTTTAATATATTTTAAAATGCAGTTTATTACTGTAATGGCAAAACCGTAAGTTGTGAAAACAAAAAAAACAATCTCTTTTATTTTCAGAGGCGTTCCAAATAACATGGTGGTTTACTTCCTGTGGAGCAAGCGGACCTCTAGGTCCGACTCAAGCCCAGTGTGACAGTGCCTACCGCAACAGCAATGTCAGTGTGGTGGTGGGGAAGGAGGGCCCTCTCAAGGGGGTTCAGATGTGGAGGGTTCCAGCTACCAACATATACAAGTAAGTTCAGAAGCTTGAAATCGTTCTGGTTTAGAGTCGTAATTGGATTCAGAAACAGGTACTACTCACGGACTTTTTGGAGAAGCTGTTTGGTAAAATAAGACTTATTGGTTAAGCTAACGTTAGTCTGGTGGAGATCATCCTGTGCTTGCGACCAACATCCAAAATGCATACAATTAAAATAAATATGAGTGCTACTATAAACTAGTTTTCACTTTTTTGTGCTTTGTCAATGTAATCTTCTCAAAATCAGAGATTCTGCCCTCAAAATCCAATTGCAAGATGCATGTTAATACCAGGTGTTAACAGTTCCTCCCTCTCTCTCTCTCTCTCTCTCTCTCTCAAAGTCTCTCCTTTTGTAAAGGCAGCGAGAGGCATGACTCACTGGCTGTAGGCACAGATAAATCTCTTCCTGTACTTTACTTAATCTGGCCCCTGTGTAGTCAAGCCTTTGAACTGATTTACAGTGATTATAAAGGCTAGTCATGGGAGCTCATTAAAAACAACTCCAAAACTGTCTGTGAAAGAAGGGCATGCAGGAGAGGAGATGCAGGAGACAGGAAAATATGACAGATAACTATCAGATTAATTTATACAACACTATGTTGTGATACTATTGCATTCAGGGTGCCAGACTGAAATATAGAGATCTAACCCCGACTATCCCTCATTCACAAACTGAATTATTTTATATTGTATCCTTTTGTTTTGGTGCCCAAAGCACTGGCTGGCTTTAATAACAAAAAAATTATATTTGTCTTGAGATAGGAAGTTTTATCTTAGTGATGTGGGGGAATTAAAGTATTTCCTTTTACATTCTAGGATTAATTAAGGTTGAATATTCAGTATATTAAAATGATAGTATAATCACAGGCCTAATGGTGATCATTTTGGCGCATTTATGGCTTAATAGCTTAATATACTAACTGGCATATTAATAGTACATATTAATACATGGATTATCAAACTGTGTGATGACAAGTACCCTCAAGAATGTTGATCCCCTTGGGAGAGACCCCGTTTTAAAAAAATTAAGGCAGCTGTATTTTCATGTGTAAATGAAATACTGTGTGATATTAGTAATATTAAGCATGGTATAAAGATTTGTTGTTTCCAAATAAAAATAATTTGCTGTAATATTGACAGTGTACTAAAGTAAATGCAAATGACTGAAATATTATCTTGAATATATTTACTTAGTTGACAACATATGTTTTTTTCTTATGATTTATAGATTTAGTATCTATTGATAAGTTAGATTTATTATATTTTACTTTAAAAACAGTATGGTCATGATTAATCCGATTAAATATTAAAATAATTTATTTCAAATACTCATACTTTCTTATAAAATTTAAAACAGTTCCCACCAAATGTTCCTTAAAAAGAGGAACATTTGAACAGATTTCTTATGGTCTAATTATATGTACAGTATATGGGAATATTATATGTAAGGCGAATTTGGGTTAATTAGGGAAAATTTTTTCCTAGTTTTCTCAGTGGCAAAATGCGTCCAAATTTACCTGAATTCAGTATATATATATATTTCTTTTTAAAGGGGTCATTTGATGCGATTTCAACTTTTCCTTTCTCTTTGGAGTGTTACAAGCTCTTGGTGCATAAAGAAGATCTGTAAAGTTGCAAAGACTAAAGTCTCAAATCCAAAGAGATATTCTTTATAAAAGTTAAGAGTCAGCCACGCCTACCTAAAACGGCTCGTTCTAACACGCCCCCACATACCTACGTCAC
>NW_015666800.1:1504746-1507444 GCF_001515625.1 Sinocyclocheilus rhinocerous
ATATATATATATATATATATATATATCTCAGTCACTGCTTGTTTACTGTGATATGATACTGAAATTACTTTTTTTGAACACTAACAATTACTCGTGTTACAAATCTAATTACAAATCTAAACCACAAGTACTCGTTGTACTTGTGGTTTAGATTTGGATGAAGGACAAGCATTATTCCAGCAAATTCCAGCTACTCCCACATTTATGAATGTTTTCTAATTCTCTCTCTAATTTCATTAACTACCAACTAGCTTTTTCACAGCAATACAATACTGTCAGTTTAGCCATCGGGATCACATTATCTTGTGACAATCCTTTAAGTGTGATGTATGTTTTGTGGGATTGGCATCTGGAGGATGCTTTTTTTATGCAGAATTGTCATATGAAAGTTCCCAGTTCTGGGCTCTCACTTAATAGACATATATATCTGGCCAGTGTTGGGGAGTAACTAGTTACATGTAACGCAGTTATGTAATTTAATTACAAAATAAATCAGTTACTGAGAAAAAAATGTGTAATTAAATTACAGTTACTTATGAAAATGTTAATGATTGCAAAGGGGCTTACATCTGAATATTTTCACACGCATACACACACACACACACACACAGTCTGGTGCACTATCCTTGTAGGGACTCCCCATAAGCTTAATGGTTTTTATACTGTACAAACTGTATTTTCTATCGCCCTACACCAACCCTACACCTAAACCTACCCTCACAGAAAACTTTCTGCATTTTTACAATCTAAAAAAACCGAATTCTCTATGATTTATAAGCTTCGGTACCCATGGGGACCTCAATGTAGGTGCCCACAGTGACACAAGTCCCCATGAGTTGGTGTATATTCAGGTTTAAGTCCCCACGAGGTAGGGCTGGGCAAAAAATTGAATGCAATTATCTCGTCAGTAAAGCCGCCGCTTCTGGTGATTAGTAGTAAATCTCCAGCACGTGCTTTCAGATTTACTACACAGAGCTGTAGATCACTGACAAGCTACACAAAATCGTGTTCAAAATTGCAGGCGATTCATTGCCGATTTTGAACGCGATTTTGTGTAGCTTGTCAGTGAACTACGGCTCTGTGTAGTAAATGCCGCTCCATCTGAAAGCATGTGCTGGAGATTTACTAGTAATCACCAGAAGCGGCTTTACTGACGAGATGCGCATGAAAATCGCATTCGATTTTTTGCACAGCCCTACCACCAGGTATAGAAAAACCTGTACACACACACACACACACACAGACAGTCTGGTGCACTATCCTTGTAGGGACTCCCCATAGGCGTAATGGTCTCTAAAATATGAGACACCAATGTTTCAGGATTTTAGGACAGAGAATATGACACATGCTTATTCAATAACTGTTTTATTTTCTTTTTGATTTTATATATATGCTTAATATTAGCTTTAGATTTGTTTTCAAAAACAGATATAGCTATTAAACTATTTCTTGTTATGATTTTAAATCTGTATTTAATCTCAGAACGATCTCAAAGTAAAAAGAGGTGCTAAAGTCTGATTGTGGTGGCTGTGCTTTAAAATTAAATTATTATAATCTTAATTCAAGTGATGAACTTGAAGGTTTTGAAAGTCTAACAGTAATCAGTGTTGAATACTAAGGTTAACGCTGCCTGGTTTAAATGTTTCAAAATGATTAACAGTTAAAAAACATTTGTTAGAAAAGTAATCAAAAAGTAATCAAATGTAACCAGTTACATTACTATAATAAAGTAATTGAAATAGTTATACTACTTATTACATTTTAAATAGGGTAACTTGTAATCTGTAACCTATTACATTTCCAAAGTAACCTTCCCAACACTGTATCTGCCAAAAAAGTAGAAGAGCAGACAATGAATAATAAATAGTATGTATGTATGTACAAGCTTGCTGAATTTTGCATCCTCAAACCAAAAGAATTTCTCTGTGGAACCACTTTAAACTAACATGCCCAGCACTGAGTAAACGTGTGTATGTGTTTTTTCTGTATTTCTATGTGTGCTTATTTAGGTGGAGGAGGTGGATGGAGCGACCTGTCTTCTCTCCCCTGGGCAGGGAAATCTCTTGTCGAAGGAGGTCAAGGAGGCTCATCCTGTCCTGAGGCTCTGTCAGTGCTGGGATGGGCTACATTTGGAGGGTTTGGGGGAGGAGGGGGCGCTTGCACCGCTGGAGGCGGTGGTGGAGGATACAGAGGTAAATGTTAGATTAAAAACACTTGCACATATGTCACAATCACAACCACACAATTATGTGTGGAGTTACTCTTTTCTGGCTGAGGCCACAGTAAGCTGTCAGCCTTTTGTTGTGTTTTAAATCATTTTTATTTCATTTTTGGGTTAGAAATATTTTTGTTTTTTAAATAAATGCTCATATACTCATGTCTCTTATGCTCGCTGAGGCTGTATTTATATGATCAAAAATACAGTAAAAAGCAGTAATATTATTATGAAGTATTATTACAATTTAAAGGGGTCCTATTATGCTCTTTTACAAAGTCTTGATTATGTTTTGGGGGTGTACTAGAACATGCTCTCATGCTTGGTGGTTCGAAAAACGCATTATTTTTCACATAATTTACATTATTAAAATACCTTTCTCCCCAGCCTGGCACAAACGGCTCGATTAGTTCCGGCTTTGATGAACTTCTTCATCGTCTCGTCTGATGCACTCAACCAAGCGTTCTAACCACAACCTCGCCC
>NW_015666800.1:1507468-1510115 GCF_001515625.1 Sinocyclocheilus rhinocerous
TTCTTCTTGGTTTTCTCTGATGCACTAACTCTGCAGCAGCACTTCTTCGTCGTCTCGTCTGATGCACTCACTCAACCAAGCGTTCTAACCAACCTCGCCCCTCCCCACCCCACAACCATTCGAATTTCTGTAGGCGGGAATTCTTTGTAATGATATTCCAATGAGCCGCTTTGTGATATCATAAAGCCTGGAAAACAAACGCTGTAGTCCAAACGAGCCGTTCGTTGTAGTTCTTGAAAAGGGATTTTTAAAAAACGAAATATCTCCTTTTGGAGTGGACTTTGAGATTTGTAACACTACACACTGACTAAAATTTAAAAAGTGAAAAAGCATAATAGGACCCCTTTAAAGTAATATATATGGAAATGTAAGAAGCCTAAAGCTACAAGGTTTAGATCATAGTTCAAGTGTTCTGTTCAAAGTTACAGAATTATTGTGAGTTATTAGTGACCCCTTGCCCTGAGTTTTTACTGACACATACCGTAAAACAAAGATCTGTTGTTAGTTATCACAAAGAATGACTTGCTTTGTGAGGCAGATGTTTCATTTAAAAAGAAGATTGTTGTACAGCCATTGTTAGATAATCACATGTGCATTTGCAGAGCAAGTCTTTTTTTCAACGTGGATTGTTTGATTTAATGATACAATTTTTGTTTTTATTTTGATGTCACCTTTGCCCAGGTGGTGATGCGCCCCTTCTTGATGGCATCACAGCAGATGGACAAGATGGTGTCTCTTTTGTTCACCCCATGGGAAAGATATTTCTACAACCACTTGCAGGTCAGCTTTTATCTAATCCAGGTTGTCTATAATGGTATACAGTTGCGCTCTTAAATTTACACACCCCTTACATCTGTAAGACGTTTAGCATTTTTAAGAGCGAGATAACATCTTAAATAAGAAATGATAGTGTCTTAAAAAATAAGATAATAAAAAACTCAAATTCAAAAGCTTGTTAAGTTCTTAATAAAATATTTTTTTAATTACACAAATCCAGAAACAGTCACTAAATCTAGAAAAAAAAAATCTGAAATAAATCCACCAATTGTTTCAGTATTTTTCAATACACCCAATATGCACTAGAACTGATTGTTTTTCTTGTAGAAGTTGGCTGTATTGAGAAAACAGGCCATGCACACATCCACACTGCTTCAGTAATAAACATGAAATTGAGAAAATTTAACTTGTGGTAGATAATAGAAGACCTTATGTGACTTATTGAAGTTGGCGCCACTGTTTATTACTGCAAGTGTCTTTTGAGTTAAAAGGCCAGAATTCAGACTGAATGTCGCTTGTGAGGCCAAGCACAACTTTTTGATATTACTTCATGATAACTTTCATTATTAATTAATTAACAAACATTATAAAATGCTTAACAGATTAGTTTAAAAAAAGGTTCAGGGCAACTAGTTGCTAGTTAATTTACCAATTATTAATGCTATTATAAACTATTACCTTTTATCTTTAATTATGAACTGTATTTTTAAGTAGACGTTGGCAATAATATTTATGTTTTATATTAAATTTAATATTTTAAACTGTCAATTTTTAATTTACAGCCGGACGTTTATTTTGGCAACTGTGTATTAACATATACAGTAGATGGTTTCAAGGCAAAAACACATAAAACTTTTTTTTAATAGGGGCTTTAAACTCCTGATAATTTAGATGAATAGTTCCCTTTCAGTCGGTCACTCTCGACGTCACGTCGGATGACCGACGAATTGGGATCTCGCTTAGAGAGACCAATCTACTTCGAGTGTAAACTAAACGAGCCAATGCACATTGGCATGCGATTATTGCATCCAGCTGCCGCTGATCACAGCGTGAGTATAAGTAGGCAGCAGATGCAGCCCATATTCAGCTTTTCGCTTCGGAGCAGAGCGGTCTCATCGTTCTGCTCCTGATCTTCTGCTTCAGTGAAACTACGAGTTCGATTACAAGCACGCTCTTAGGAAGCTCTCGTTCTGGTGGTACGGCGCTTCAGCGGCGGTGGTTTGGTGCAGCTAGGGGGTTACACGGGTCTCCTCGGTGGAGTGGTCGGTTGCGATGCAGTTGTGTCCTAATACCGCCTCCAACTGGCAGGGAGAACCGTGCCTCCCCTCCCGGGTCTGTAGGTACTCGACTGGCCAGCGATGCTTATACGACCTGTGGAGAAGCTGCCTCTGCCTTACACGCTACGGCGTGATTGCAAGTTCACCAGGCCAAGGCACTGAGGGACTTGCACAAGGGTGGTCACGACCCGGAAGTTCTCAGATAACTCTGCACCTCGACGGACCTCGCGCTACGAGCGACGAAGGTTACGGCGCGGTCTCTGGGTCGTGCGATGTCCACTATGGTGGTCCAGGAGCGCCATTTCTGGCTGTTTCTGGCCGACATGCGCGAGACGGACAAGACACGATTCTTGAATGCCCCCCTGTCCCAGACCGGCCTTTTCGGCGACACGGTGGAGAACTTTGCCCAGCAGTTCTCCGCTGCCCAAAAGCAGACCGAGGCCATCAGGTACATCCTGCCTCGGCGTGCAGCTGCTGCCGTCGCCGAGGGCGGCCCCCTGCCGCCGCCCCTGCTCTCGCGGCCTCCAGCAAAGCAGCGCCGTGGAGCCGGTCGCAGGGCAGCCACCCCGCCCGTCCAGGCCCCGCCAAACCTG
>NW_015666800.1:1513754-1514094 GCF_001515625.1 Sinocyclocheilus rhinocerous
TGCGGTTCGCGTCCGAAGGACGAGCATATCAGTATGAGGTCCTGCCCTCCGGGCTGTCCCTGTCGCCCCGGGTCTTCACGTAAGTTGCGGAGGCATCCCTTGTTCCCTTGAGAGAACAGGGCATTTGCATTCTCAACTAACTCGACGATTGGCTCATATTAGCTCAGTATCAGGATCAGTTGTGCGAACACAGGGACTTGGTGCTCTCGCACCTCAGCCAGTTGGGGTTTCGGGTCAACTGGGAAAAGAGCAAACTCCCAGACGCAGAGGATCTCTTTTCTCGGTATGGAGTTGGTCTCGGTCGAACAGACAGCACGCCTCACGCAGGAACGTGCTCAGT
>NW_015666800.1:1514418-1545959 GCF_001515625.1 Sinocyclocheilus rhinocerous
CTGGGGAAGCATGACCTGATCATCAGGTTCCTTAGGGGGGCGAGAAGGCTAAATCCTCCATGGCCCCCCTCTATACTCTCTTGGGACCTGACTCTAGTGCTCACAGCACTACAGCAGGTCCCATTTGAGCCTTTGCAGACAGTCGAGCTGAAGTTTCTGTCAATAAAAACTCTACTCCTGCTTGGCCCTACATCAAGAGGGTAGGGGACCTGCACGCGTTTTCGGTCGACGATTCGTGCCTAGAGTTCGGGCCGGCCGACTCCCAGGTAACTCTGAGGCCCCGGCCTGACTATGTGCCCAAGGTTCCCACTACTCCCTTCAGGGATCAGGTGGTGAGCCTGCAAGCGCTGCCCCCGGAGGAGGCAGACCCAGCCCTTCTCGCCGAGAAGACCCCCGAAGATGCCCGATCGGAGTCGTGCTGTCCTTTTTGCAGCAAGGGTTGGAGCGAAGGTTTCCCTCCACCCTCAAAGTTTATGTCGCTGCAATCGCGGCTAACCAAATAGGCGACCCCGTAGAAGGGAGGTCGCTGGGGAAGCATGACCTGGTCGTCAGGTTCCTTAAGGGGGTGAGAAGGTTAAATCCTCCACGGCCCCCCTCTATACGCTCTTGGGACCTGACTCTGGTGCTCACGGCACTACAGCAGGGCCCATTTGAGCCTTTGCAGACGGTCGAGCTGAAATTTCTTTCGATGAAGACTTTGCTCCTGCTGGCATTGGCCTCCATCAAGAGGGTAGGGGACCTGCACGCATTTTCGGTCAACGATTCGTGCCTAGAGTTCGGGCCGGCTGATTCCCAGGTAACCCTGAGGCCCCGGCCCGGCTATGTGCCCAAGGTTCCCGCTACTCCCTTCAGGGATCAGGTGGTGAACCTCCAAGCGCTGCCCTCGGAGGAGGCAGACCCAGCCCTAGCTTTGCTCTGTCCCGTTCGAGCCTTAAGGTGCTACGTAGACCAGACACAAAGCTTCAGGACCTCAGACCAGCTCTTTGTCTGTCACGGAGGCCGGCAGAAGGGGAATGCCGTCTCTAAACAGAGGATGGCCCACTGGATAGTGGATGCCATCACCCTGGCTTATCAGGCACAGGGTGTGCCCTGCCCGTTCTGATTGCGAGCTCACTCAACTAGAAGTGTTGCATCCTCTTGGGCACTGGCTCGTGGCGCCTCGCTGGCAGATATCTGTAGAGCTGCGGGCTGGGCGACCCCTAACACGTTCGCTAGATTCTATAGCCTTCGTGTGGAGCCGGTATCCTTCTGTGTTCTCACCTCAAACCGGTAGAAGCACTGAGAGGCCCCGGCTTCGGGTCGGCTTGCAAAAACCACTCCAGAGAATCCATGCCGTAGTCCCTGTTGAGCTCCTCCGTCCACTCGGCAGCCAGACGTGGCGGAGCGTCCGGCACCAGGCCTTCACTCGTTGAATCCTCGAGAACCGGTAAAAGGCTGGGTTCCATATGTAAGACCTAAGTGGATCCCATATGTGTAAAGTCCACGGTATAGCCTCGAGCCCGTGTTTCCCCGGCAGACTTCTGCCATTTCCAAGAGGGTTACAATCACCTCCATTCTTCCATATGCACCCAAGGAATGTTCATATGTGTATTGCTTCCGAAACCTCCTTCGGGAAGGTTGGAGCTTCCGTAACGTCCCTGTTCCAAGTAGAACGGGTACGTTTTCCCAGTGTTATCCAGTCTTACTCAGTGGGTAGTGCCATAGCAGCAGTAGCTGGTCCTCTTGTGCAAGCCCTGGCCTACGCCAAAAAGTAGGGGCGCAGGTGGCTTCCACAGGACACTGGAAGGGGCGGTAGCTGTGGCCTTTTGGTAGGATCCCAATTCGTCGGTCATCCGACGTGACGTCGAGAGTGACCGACTGAAAGGGAACGTCTCGGTTACGTATGAACCGAGACGTTATCTTGTTTGTTTTCCCCCAGATTTCAAGATTCCCAATTTTTTACAAGAAGACACCCTAGACTGAAGCACTGGGGTTTTGAAGCAGTGCTGTGCAGTACTGATGTATTTGTATGTGTTCTAGCTATGGAGAGTCATGGGGAAGCTGAGATCCAGGTGTATCTAAATTGCAGCCACTGTCAGACCCAGAGCTGTAAGAGAGATGAAGATACCAGACTCATCCTCTGCCTGTGCGACAGTGATGAGGTTCTTGCACCAGACAACGTCACCTGCCTAGGTACCTAAACAGCCGGTGGCCATTTGCCCTTAAAAGTTTGTCTATAAAAGCATTTGTTTGAAATATTTCTAATTCACCACTTTTTATGTCATCCACCAGTTGTTCCATTGGGCTCCCTGGCAGACAGACCCCCATCCCTGATATTTATCCTGGTGGTGATCGCGTCCACAGTAGTTACGGGTGTTGTTCTGACCTGTGCCAGCCTCACACTCAGTAAGAGACTCTTCCAGTTCTGCATCAGCTCTGTGCCCTCCACATGCCATCGTCTCTGACATGCTTCATTTATCTCCCTGTGACATATATAGGCTTGCAAAAAACTGCATTTCCTAGAAGAGCAAATTCAGGGGAGTGCAACATCAGTGCTTTTAGAGCTTGTAGCAAACAATAATTGTGAGAACAACAGGAAGGAGAATGGGAATTATAATCAAAGTTGGTGACTAGTTTTTTTTTTTTCATGCCCCAAAATTATTTTTCAAGTACAAAATTAACTTAAAAACATTGGAGCCAATGGGCATTAGTGTTTCATCATTTAAAAAAACCTAAAGAAAATGGATAAAAAATGTGACATGAACAAAACTGTGACATGAAAAAAAAAACACTAGGGACAATTATGTGGCCAAATGTTATACAGCACTTTAATACTGTGGGAAAGGGCACAAGTAACAGTGACAATTGACATATACACTAGCTTTGGCTATCAGTTTGGCTATCAATTTGGCATCAGTAAGTTTTTTTTAAAATACTTTAATAATAATAATTCATTAATAATAAAAATTAATACTTTTATTCACCAAGGAGGCATTAAATTGATCAAAAGTTACAGTAAAGACATTTATAATGCACTTAAATGCTATTCTTTTGAACTTTGTTCATCAAGAATGCTGAAAAAATGTATCAAGGTACAAAAATATTAAGCAGCACAACTGTTAACATTGATAATTGTTGACATATACACTAGCTTTGGCTATCAGTTTGGCTATCAATTTGGCATCAGTAAGTTTTTTTTTAAATACTTTAATAATAATAATTCATTAATAATAAAAATTAATACTTTTATTCACCAAGGAGGCATTAAATTGATCAAAGTTACAGTAAAGACATTTATAATGCACTTAAATGCTATTCTTTTGAACTTTGTTCATCAAGAATGCTGAAAAAATGTATCAAGGTACAAAAATATTAAGCAGCACAACTGTTAACATTGATAATTGTTACGACCCCAGAAGTTGTAAGAAGTGTTCCAAATCAGCATTTCTGAAGGACCATGTGACACTGAAGACTGGAGAAATGGCTGCTAAAAATTCAGCTTTGCCATTACAGGAATAAATTACATTGTAAAATATGTTCAAATAGAAAACAGTTATTTTAAAGTGTTTTTTACTGTATTTTTGTTCAAATAAATGCAGCCTTGCTGAGCATAAGAGAGACATTTAAAAATTATACCGACCCTAAACTTTTGAACCATAGTGCACACAGGCTAAAATGGATGACATGAACCCCCCCCCATGAACTATCAAATGTGTATTACAAAAACTTTAAGTTATGCTAAATAAGCTAACTGCCAGTTAGGCCTCCAGCAATATTCACATATATTCACTTGTTTCTTAATTCCTAACATTTTGCGGTTGCTCTTGCTGTTATCTTGCTGTTAATTTCACACTCTTTTAACATACCTTTTCTGTTAAATTTTGAACAGTGTGTTTTTAATATTCGTACAAATTGCTTGCTTGTTTTTTATATATCTAACTACTGTATGTAGTGTTGCACAATACCCCTTAAAGGAACGAGGAGGGAACTAAGACAGGGACTGCTATTAACCTTAAAACATGGCCTTTGAAATTAATGCATGTAAATAAACAATCAAGCCAAATTATTTTCAAAACTAACTGCAGTCTCACTGATGGGCTTTTTTGTAAATGTGTGCTGACCAGTATCTTAATTATAATTGCTGCTATTTAACTTGAGTGTTTTTACTTGCAACAACATTTTATGCTTAAAAAAAATATTATTTTCCAATACAGGACAGTGAGGGAATATTGAGGGTGTCATAATGCACTGTCCCTATAAATGTGAGCGTCTTGTGGAATTAATGAGGTTATAATTTTTTTCTTCAAAAATATTGGTAAAAATTCATAATACTTTCATCGCACTGGTGGCTGTCCAAAACACCAACCTTTGAATTTAACTCTCATAAAGGAATCTAAAAAATGTTTTTATATCAAAAGTCAAAAGCAGTGACTTTGGGATGCACCGAGATTTGTGATTATATTGATAATTACTTTATTACATATAATCACTTAGGATATTTTATTGGCTACAAAAAAGATAAGAAAACAAAAAAGATATGATAACATATATGATGGCCGATATTATAAATAAATACTGTTTGTTTTTTCCCCTAACATTACAATTTAAAATGTTACACTTAATGGAAAGCTATAGGCATTAAAACATTATAATATGCAATAGAAACTTGGCATAGAAAGAGTATATTGTTTGAATAGAAGAAAGAAAGTACTTGCTTTTATCACCACCTTAATCTGGTCAGTGTCAGTAAATAAAGAATATGGCACTTTACAGTAAGGTTATATCGATTAACTAAAATTAACCAACAATGAGCAATACATTTGTTACACTATATATTAATCTTTGTTACCTTTAGTTAACAATAAAAATAAAAATACAGCTGTTCATTGTTTGTTCATGTTAGCTCAGGTAATATTATACATCTTTTGATTTTAATATTGTATTGGTGAATGTTGAAATGAACAAATTAAAATGTTTTAGAACTATTTTTCATGTTGTTATTGTATAGTAGTTAACTAATGTTAACAAAAGGAACCTTATTGTAAATTGTTATCGAAATATGTATTGTGCATTCCTAGAAATCACTAGAACCCATTTCTAGAACTCAATTTCCCAAACCCTTTAAATATGATCGAGATATGCCGTAAACCAACAATCTGCCACGGTGCTCTAACTTTATGTATATGTGATGGACTCTTATCACTATAAATGCTATATTTTTATATTGATCATGCTTAATATCATGTATCCTTCTTATGTTTGATTTAAAAACATATTGTTTGTTTGACTTGTGCACTAACTGTAAAATGCTGTGCCATGACTTGTTTTGTATGTATTTTTAAGATAAATAAAGACTTGTCATAACCCAAATTCCCAAAGAGAAGTGAAACAGACCTCTAAAAAGACATCTTAAAGCATGTTTCTTGAAAAGGTTTTTGTTTTGTATATTTAATTTGAACATTATATGTAATTTTCGGCAATTTACATGTAATCTAAACTCAAATGCAAACAGCAGAGCGAGGTCTCTGGGTCCTTAGTTAGAAGAGCTCCACTGGACGCTAATTGTGTGTCTTCCCCTGAGCTCTCCCCCATGCAGGTTGGTAGTCTTTGCTCGGGTTCCCCCCCCTCACCCTTAATACCTGGTCAACTTCCTGCCGGCTTCGCTTCGCGCCACTGCGCCAGCAGCCCGACGGCAAAAGGGGACCTCTCACCTCCATGCAGCGCCCTCCCCAGCAGACTACCAACCTGCATTGGGGACATGGGCAGCCTCCACTGAGGGTGAGTCCACTCTGCCCGATCGCTTGCTGACAGGCCCAGAGCTTCAGTCCTCACCTGAGAGGCTTTTTGATTTTATAATGCACAATTCTGTCCT
Source organism: Sinocyclocheilus rhinocerous (assembly GCF_001515625.1). Lineage (NCBI taxonomy): Eukaryota > Metazoa > Chordata > Actinopteri > Cypriniformes > Cyprinidae > Sinocyclocheilus > Sinocyclocheilus rhinocerous. The sequence goes on from NW_015666800.1 coordinate 1,520,270, forward strand.
CTTGATAGAATTCCATGGGAGAAATAAGTGCACTTGGTTGAAAATTACCATCATGCTGAAAGTCTGTTGACACTTTTATGATGCATCACTTTCATCTTGTGCAAATTGTACTCTGAGACCAATAATTATTCAAATTAAGCAGGTGGAATTATTCCTAAAGAGAACTTCTTAAAAACATGATCACTTTTGCTGATTCCTGGTGTGTTTTTGTCTTTTTGCAGTCTATTACCGTAAGAAGAACCACCTGCATGCGGTCAGGATTCGACTACAGAGCCCAGAGTACAAGCTTAGCAAAATCCGCTCGTCAACCATAATGACTGACTACAACCCCAACTACTGCTTTGCTGGCAAAGCGGCTTCACTGAGTGAGCTTAAGGAGGTTCCACGTAAGAACATCACCCTCCTCAGGTATCTATATGCCGCTTCATACATACCGTTTGAGGTCCCTAAGATTTAAAAAAAGTTTTTGAAAGAAGTCTCTTATACTCAGCAAGACTGAATTCATTTGATCAAAAATACAGTAAGAACAGTAATATTGTGAAATATTATTGCAATTTAAAATAACTTTTTTTCCTATTTTAATATACTTTCAAATGTAATATATTCCTGTGATGACAAAGCTGAATTTTCAGCATCATTACTCCAGTCTTCAGTGTCACACGATCCATCAGAAATCATTCTAATCTGCTGATTTGGTGCTCAAGAAACATATCGTCTCGGTTACGTATGTAACCCTGGTTCCCTGAAGGAGGGAACGGAGACGTCACGTCCCGTCGCCACAGCTCCTGTACCACCGCTGAGCGGCCGGGTCACCGGCTTGGCTCCTCAGCGAAAACCTGAATATGCGCTGCATCTGCTGCCTACTTATACTCACGCTGTGATCAGCAGCAGCTGGATGCAATAATCGCATGCCAATGTGCATTGGCTCGTTTAGTTTACACTCGAAGTGGATTGGTCTCTCTAAGCGAGATCCCAATTCGTCGGTCATCCGACGTGACGTCGAGAGTGACCGACTGAAAGGGAACGTCTCGGTTACGTATGTAACCCTCGTTCCCTGAAGGAGGGAACGGAGACGTCACGTCCCGTCGCCACAGCTCCTGTACCACCGCTGAGCGGCCGGGTCACCGGCTTGGCTCCTCAGCGAAAACCTGAATATGCGCTGCATCTGCTGCCTACTTATACTCACGCTGTGATCAGCAGCAGCTGGATGCAATAATCGCATGCCAATGTGCATTGGCTCGTTTAGTTTACACTCGAAGTGGATTGGTCTCTCTAAGCGAGATCCCAATTCGTCGGTCATCCGACGTGACGTCGAGAGTGACCGACTGAAAGGGAACGTCTCGGTTACGTATGTAACCCTCGTTCCCTGAAGGAGGGAACGGAGACGTCACGTCCCGTCGCCACAGCTCCTGTACCACCGCTGAGCGGCCGGGTCACCGGCTTGGCTCCTCAGCGAAAACCTGAATATGCGCTGCATCTGCTGCCTACTTATACTCACGCTGTGATCAGCAGCAGCTGGATGCAATAATCGCATGCCAATGTGCATTGGCTCGTTTAGTTTACACTCGAAGTGGATTGGTCTCTCTAAGCGAGATCCCAATTCGTCGGTCATCCGACGTGACGTCGAGAGTGACCGACTGAAAGGGAACGTCTCGGTTACGTATGTAACCCTCGTTCCCTGAAGGAGGGAACGGAGACGTCACGTCCCGTCGCCACAGCTCCTGTACCACCGCTGAGCGGCCGGGTCACCGGCTTGGCTCCTCAGCGAAAACCTGAATATGCGCTGCATCTGCTGCCTACTTATACTCACGCTGTGATCAGCAGCAGCTGGATGCAATAATCGCATGCCAATGTGCATTGGCTCGTTTAGTTTACACTCGAAGTGGATTGGTCTCTCTAAGCGAGATCCCAATTCGTCGGTCATCCGACGTGACGTCGAGAGTGACCGACTGAAAGGGAACGTCTCGGTTACGTATGTAACCCTCGTTCCCTGAAGGAGGGAACGGAGACGTCACGTCCCGTCGCCACAGCTCCTGTACCACCGCTGAGCGGCCGGGTCACCGGCTTGGCTCCTCAGCGAAAACCTGAATATGCGCTGCATCTGCTGCCTACTTATACTCACGCTGTGATCAGCAGCAGCTGGATGCAATAATCGCATGCCAATGTGCATTGGCTCGTTTAGTTTACACTCGAAGTGGATTGGTCTCTCTAAGCGAGATCCCAATTCGTCGGTCATCCGACGTGACGTCGAGAGTGACCGACTGAAAGGGAACGTCTCGGTTACGTATGTAACCCTCGTTCCCTGAAGGAGGGAACGGAGACGTCACGTCCCGTCGCCACAGCTCCTGTACCACCGCTGAGCGGCCGGGTCACCGGCTTGGCTCCTCAGCGAAAACCTGAATATGCGCTGCATCTGCTGCCTACTTATACTCACGCTGTGATCAGCAGCAGCTGGATGCAATAATCGCATGCCAATGTGCATTGGCTCGTTTAGTTTACACTCGAAGTGGATTGGTCTCTCTAAGCGAGATCCCAATTCGTCGGTCATCCGACGTGACGTCGAGAGTGACCGACTGAAAGGGAACGTCTCGGTTACGTATGTAACCCTCGTTCCCTGAAGGAGGGAACGGAGACGTCACGTCCCGTCGCCACAGCTCCTGTACCACCGCTGAGCGGCCGGGTCACCGGCTTGGCTCCTCAGCGAAAACCTGAATATGCGCTGCATCTGCTGCCTACTTATACTCACGCTGTGATCAGCAGCAGCTGGATGCAATAATCGCATGCCAATGTGCATTGGCTCGTTTAGTTTACACTCGAAGTGGATTGGTCTCTCTAAGCGAGATCCCAATTCGTCGGTCATCCGACGTGACGTCGAGAGTGACCGACTGAAAGGGAACGTCTCGGTTACGTATGTAACCCTCGTTCCCTGAAGGAGGGAACGGAGACGTCACGTCCCGTCGCCACAGCTCCTGTACCACCGCTGAGCGGCCGGGTCACCGGCTTGGCTCCTCAGCGAAAACCTGAATATGCGCTGCATCTGCTGCCTACTTATACTCACGCTGTGATCAGCAGCAGCTGGATGCAATAATCGCATGCCAATGTGCATTGGCTCGTTTAGTTTACACTCGAAGTGGATTGGTCTCTCTAAGCGAGATCCCAATTCGTCGGTCATCCGACGTGACGTCGAGAGTGACCGACTGAAAGGGAACGTCTCGGTTACGTATGTAACCCTCGTTCCCTGAAGGAGGGAACGGAGACGTCACGTCCCGTCGCCACAGCTCCTGTACCACCGCTGAGCGGCCGGGTCACCGGCTTGGCTCCTCAGCGAAAACCTGAATATGCGCTGCATCTGCTGCCTACTTATACTCACGCTGTGATCAGCAGCAGCTGGATGCAATAATCGCATGCCAATGTGCATTGGCTCGTTTAGTTTACACTCGAAGTGGATTGGTCTCTCTAAGCGAGATCCCAATTCGTCGGTCATCCGACGTGACGTCGAGAGTGACCGACTGAAAGGGAACGTCTCGGTTACGTATGTAACCCTCGTTCCCTGAAGGAGGGAACGGAGACGTCACGTCCCGTCGCCACAGCTCCTGTACCACCGCTGAGCGGCCGGGTCACCGGCTTGGCTCCTCAGCGAAAACCTGAATATGCGCTGCATCTGCTGCCTACTTATACTCACGCTGTGATCAGCAGCAGCTGGATGCAATAATCGCATGCCAATGTGCATTGGCTCGTTTAGTTTACACTCGAAGTGGATTGGTCTCTCTAAGCGAGATCCCAATTCGTCGGTCATCCGACGTGACGTCGAGAGTGACCGACTGAAAGGGAACGTCTCGGTTACGTATGTAACCCTCGTTCCCTGAAGGAGGGAACGGAGACGTCACGTCCCGTCGCCACAGCTCCTGTACCACCGCTGAGCGGCCGGGTCACCGGCTTGGCTCCTCAGCGAAAACCTGAATATGCGCTGCATCTGCTGCCTACTTATACTCACGCTGTGATCAGCAGCAGCTGGATGCAATAATCGCATGCCAATGTGCATTGGCTCGTTTAGTTTACACTCGAAGTGGATTGGTCTCTCTAAGCGAGATCCCAATTCGTCGGTCATCCGACGTGACGTCGAGAGTGACCGACTGAAAGGGAACGTCTCGGTTACGTATGTAACCCTCGTTCCCTGAAGGAGGGAACGGAGACGTCACGTCCCGTCGCCACAGCTCCTGTACCACCGCTGAGCGGCCGGGTCACCGGCTTGGCTCCTCAGCGAAAACCTGAATATGCGCTGCATCTGCTGCCTACTTATACTCACGCTGTGATCAGCAGCAGCTGGATGCAATAATCGCATGCCAATGTGCATTGGCTCGTTTAGTTTACACTCGAAGTGGATTGGTCTCTCTAAGCGAGATCCCAATTCGTCGGTCATCCGACGTGACGTCGAGAGTGACCGACTGAAAGGGAACGTCTCGGTTACGTATGTAACCCTCGTTCCCTGAAGGAGGGAACGGAGACGTCACGTCCCGTCGCCACAGCTCCTGTACCACCGCTGAGCGGCCGGGTCACCGGCTTGGCTCCTCAGCGAAAACCTGAATATGCGCTGCATCTGCTGCCTACTTATACTCACGCTGTGATCAGCAGCAGCTGGATGCAATAATCGCATGCCAATGTGCATTGGCTCGTTTAGTTTACACTCGAAGTGGATTGGTCTCTCTAAGCGAGATCCCAATTCGTCGGTCATCCGACGTGACGTCGAGAGTGACCGACTGAAAGGGAACGTCTCGGTTACGTATGTAACCCTCGTTCCCTGAAGGAGGGAACGGAGACGTCACGTCCCGTCGCCACAGCTCCTGTACCACCGCTGAGCGGCCGGGTCACCGGCTTGGCTCCTCAGCGAAAACCTGAATATGCGCTGCATCTGCTGCCTACTTATACTCACGCTGTGATCAGCAGCAGCTGGATGCAATAATCGCATGCCAATGTGCATTGGCTCGTTTAGTTTACACTCGAAGTGGATTGGTCTCTCTAAGCGAGATCCCAATTCGTCGGTCATCCGACGTGACGTCGAGAGTGACCGACTGAAAGGGAACTTAATATTATCAATGTTGAAAACAGTTTTTTGTGGAAACCATGATACTTTTTTTCAGGATTCTTTGATGAATAGAAAGTTCAAAAGGACAGCGTTTATTTGAAATAAAAATCTTTTGTTAAATTATAAATGTCTTTACTGTGACAATTAATGCATCCTTGCTGTATGAAAGTATTATTTCTCAAACTATTGAACAGTAGGGCATAATAGATTATTCTGAGTCATATACTTTTTTAACTTTTTTCTTTAATTTAATAATTATTTGATCTTAAATAATAATCTTTTTTTTTTTTTTTAGAATTTATTGATCTAGGTTACTGTTATTTGTAAATATGCTGTTGTTCAGTGTTTATTCATAATACATTAATGCTAATTTATTTAAAACAAATAAAAAATAGAGTAGTTTATATAGAAGTTGACATGAACCTAGAGTAATACACGTTGTAAAAGATTTTTCATTTTTAGTTCTTGATACCTAATGCATTATCTAATGTTTACAAGGTTAAGGTGGTTAAGGCTCAAGGATGGTGTCTGCAAACTGTGAGTCATCACAGGCCAACACGGAATCTGCATGCACAGAATTCCATGTAAAGTTCTGTGAATTCTTCAGAATTTTAATGGAAAGTCTTACACATCCACTGTGCATTGTATGTTAACATTATGTCTGTGCATTATGTTTTATTTTGGCTAATTTGTTTATTCCACCAGCCAACAATAAGAATGTAATGCTCTCAGCTCCATTTAACACATTTGATCACATTTGCATTCATTCTGTAAAATTTCACAAATTTAATTCAAAGTTAATGAAAATATAACCCAGGTTGCGCTGGTTCTGTTACTAGTTAAAATAATGTTCTGGGTTAAATACATGTTGAGCTCTGTTGACAGCATATGTGTGATGTGCTGTTGAATAACAACTAAAAATAATGTTGACTTGTACATAACTTAAAACAAATTATAGACTGGAAGTCTGCAGTATGTACCACATTCAACCCACAATATTCATTTAATATTCTGTGATGACATGTAAAATTACTGGAAATTAGTTCCACATTTAAACGTGTCAGTAATGATGGCTGTCTGGAATTTTTAACTATAGGGCGTTGGGACACGGTGCCTTTGGGGAAGTGTATGAGGGACAGGTTTTGGGTATGAATGGAGAAAACACAGCCATGCAGGTTGCTATAAAGGTGAGTATTCCCAGATCTGCCTTTCCCTTTGAAACGGGTTTCTGGCTTCTCTTAATTGATTCTGTGTTTTATCTCTCTCCATCCCTCTGACAGACTCTTCCAGAAATCTGTTCTGAGCAGGATGAGATGGATTTCCTAATGGAGGCTCTGATTATGAGGTATGCTTGGCTGCAGCACACACTCACAGCACTGCTGTGGCCGCACATGTGTGCGACAGACAGAAAATGAGGGATGAGACATTGTCATTCCAATCCTCTGCTCTCAGTCGAACTAACTGTAGGCTATGAAATCTGTTCCGTTCTTTTTAATCGTTTGTTGTGATTAGCAGGTTCACATCTGTTGTTTGTTTTTGAGGGTATGGCATCCTCTTTAGTCAAGCAGCAGATATTTTCTAGTGATTCATAGTCTTCTGAGCAAAGCGTACTGTAGTTAATGAAAAACATCATATGCTTCATACTTCATTTGCATGGGCTAGATCAGTGATTCCCTACCAGTGGATATTTTCATTTTGACTTGACTTTGTAAAGCTAATCATGCAGAAATGTTCAAATAGGTGCATAATATAACTTATAAAATGTATATTATTATACAAAATAATATATAAAATTATGTAAAATAAAAACTCATATAAATAACTTTACATAAACCTTTTAAAATAAAACAGTAAAGCTGTCAAAAGATTAAAATCCCTTATTTATTTATTTACATGAAGAAGTATTATACAGGTACTAATGATTTACTAGTGCAATATTGAGCTTTATTGATGGGATTACAGGGATATATTATATAAGACAAAAATGGTTGGAAAAACTAGCCTTAATAATGCATATATTTGAAAAATGTTATGATATATCATAAGAAGAAAAAGTCAAAGTATTTAAATAAGATGTTTGATCTGTAAAAGGATTCCATTGTTCAGTACAGTGGCTTAAAAATCTGTTGCCCTTCATTTCAAGATGCTTAAACCAAGATGAGCAAAATAAACTATAAACAGGGTTTGGAATACAGCCAAATATTCATTTGAAATGACATATTCACTCAATATTATCATTGACATGCTGTGTGTGAGTCAAGTTGTCCGTTCTTCTGAATAGTTCAGTTTCCTTCACTCTTTTGTGCAGTAAGTTCAGCCATCAGAACATTGTGCGCTGTATTGGCGTCAGTCTGCAGATCCTGCCTCGCTTCATACTGCTGGAGCTCATGACAGGAGGAGACATGAAGACTTTCCTGAGACTAAACCGGCCCAGAACTGTGAGTGTTTGTGTGTATTTGAGTCTATAGACACCATACTGTTTATATATGTTTATATATATAACTCTGTTTCTCAGTTAGCAGTCATTTTTGCTTTCATGACGATTGTTTGCCAACATGTGTGGAACATACTTTGCATTAGAAAACAACATTAATTATGAATAATACATTCCATTTATTATGAAGAGAGGTAAGATAAGCACAATTTAAATACAAAACAATTCTCTAAAAGAACTTGAATATGTACAATAGAAGTACTGTGTAGTTCCGAAATATTCATATCGTGTTTTTCCACAGAATCATCCGTCTTCTCTAAGTATGCTGGAGCTTCTGCATATGGCCAGAGACATTGCACTTGGTTGTCGCTATCTAGAAGAGAACCACTTCATCCACAGGTGATTTCTCACAGCCAAACCTGACAGAATTTTGCCCTAAAGTAGCATCATTGTCTCGATAAGTGTAAACTGCTCTTTAGTGAATATGTAGATGTCATGAACTCACCCCAGCCTGAGACCTTGATGTCTCACACAAGTCAAGCAAGTATGTATGGTGTGTGTTTCAGGGACATTGCAGCACGAAACTGCCTTTTGACTTGTCCTGGTCCAGAGAGAGTGGCTAAAATTGGAGATTTTGGGATGGCTCGAGACATTTATAGGTGCTTTTATCAAACTTCTTATCTCACATCCTTTTTTTGTGGTTTAGTACCTGTTAAATGTAATAACGAACACAGGCATTGAGTTTTGACAAAGGAATACTTTGCATTGCAGGGCGAGTTACTATAGGAAGGGTGGCCGTGCAATGTTACCGGTGAAGTGGATGCCACCTGAAGCCTTTCTAGAGGGCATTTTTACATGCAAGACTGACACCTGGTATATAACAGATCTGGTGTACTGAAAGACCTTCTTTTGTTAGCATCTAAAAAGAACTATAGTTTTTAAATCAGTGTTTAGTGCACTGTTATGCCAAGATTTAGGTAAAATATATAGAAATACACTGTATAGGTATAATATTTATTAAATTATTAATTGATATCACTCAATTTTTATTAGATATTTTTATTATGTATAAAAAGAGCAGAGACCTGAGGCCAGACATGGTCATTACATGCAATTTGTCTCCATCTGCAGGTCTTTTGGGGTACTGCTGTGGGAGATTTTCTCTCTTGGATACATGCCTTATCCCTGCAAGACCAATCAGGAGGTATTGGAGTTTGTAACAGGTGGAGGTCGTATGGATCCGCCTAAGAGCTGCCCAGGCCCTGTGTAAGCAACAATAACAGCTTTGAGAATGGATCTCGGGCCTAAACTGAACTTAAAGGGATAGTTCACGCAAAAATGAAAATTCTGTCATTAATTACTCACCCTCATGTCGTTATAAACCTGTAAGATGTTCATCAGATTTTCATGTGCATCTTTGGAACACATATTAAGATATTTTTGATAAAATCTGAGAGCCTTCTGATCCTCCATAGACTGCAACACAACTACCATGTTCAAGGCCCAGAAATGTTAGTAAGGACATCGTTCAAATAGTCCGTGTGACATCAATGGTTCAACTTTAATTTTATGAAGCTATGAGAATACTTTTTCTGCGCAAAGAAAACAAAAATAACGACTTTATTCAACAATGTGATAGTTCCCTTGCTGTCTATGCAGGGTCAGAAAGCTCTTGGATTTTATCAAAAATATATTAATTTGTGTTCAGAAGATGAGCGAAGGTCTTACAGGTTTGGAAGGACATGAGGGTGAGTAATTAATGACAGAATTTTAATTCCTGGGGGAACTATCCCTTTAAAGGGGACATCGAATGACCTATTTTTCACAAGTTGGTATGATTCTTTAGGGTCTTCATGAAATGTCTGTAACATGCTTTTATTTACAATTCCTCAATGGTCGTGTAAAACAACACCCTTTTTACCTTGTCAAAAACAGCTCTGTTCACAGAGACCCGTTTCGGTGCATGTGTCTTTAAATGATAATGAGCTACTGCTCACCCTGCCCCTCACTTCCATGAAAGAGGAAAGGCGATTTGCAAATAATCATAAAAATATAAAGTGTAAGACTTACTTCTTCTGGAGGTGCAGCTGGATCACGAAGAGTAGGTACTACTGATTCATCCTTGAGTTGTAACTTTTTTTTAGCAAAACCTGCCTTGAATTGTCCCTCGTTCAGAAAGCAGTCTGGAGTAAAATGATTTGACAGACATAAACGAATTTAGGTGTATTCGGTATTCGCATTACCATCAAAAACAAAACTAATCCACTGCGTCCTCAGTGGCTCTGATGTTGGGAGAAAATGAAGACTCTCATGTTCACTTTTACATCCAACTACAAAACGCCTGCATTGCTTACGAGACATTGTTGCTACAGCTGCTTGAGCACGGAGAAAATGGCGGACAGGGTACAACTGGCTGAGGGCGGAAATATGCTAATACGGGACCATCGGGTCCATCAGAGGTCGTGGCGTCATATTGCTCAGAAAATCAAAATGGCTTGATAAGTGAATGTATTTTTATCATTGTAGGGTGGTTGTGTCCACACATGTAAAAGTGAATTTTGCATCCAATGTCCCCTTTAAATAAATGTGAATGTAAAAAATGTGACTTAGAAGCTATGAAGAAGTATATTTCATTAGTGAAATGTGACTAATCTGTTTTAATTATAATAATTAACAGAATAATTGTTATAATTACTGTAAGTGTTTTGGATTTCGTTCTGTTTTAGTTATCGGATCATGACACAGTGTTGGCAACACTGTCCAGAACACCGACCAAACTTCTCTACTCTTTTAGAGAGGATCAACTACTGTACACAGGTATAACAGAGTCTGAATCTGACAGATTTAGATTTTAGTTTTTTTTTTAATTTACATCAGATGCTGTGATCATTTAATTTGCTTAGATCTGAGGTTTTCAAATATATTTCTGTCTTGGTCCCCGCTTCCTAAAATATATTATTGTGTACAAAGACCCATTTATACTTCATGAGAAAACTATTAAGCATGATATAATAAAAACATTTCCAAAATTAAATAATTTATTTTTTTAATTGTTAAAAAATGTATTTCTGTAGCATCTTTTACAGTAAATATCGTTCCCAAGTAGCTTGTATTTATATACTATTATCATATTTATTCATATTTTAAATGAGCTTTTTTTATTTAAAATTCAGTTTTCATTTTTGTTTATGCTTTATGTTATGTGCTTTTGTCATTATTAATTTTTTATATTTCTATTTATCTTTATTTCAGTTTTAGTAATTTTAGAACTTGAACCTAAACTTGTTTATTTCAGGTAGTTACCAAGGCAATATTTTCTAAATTCCATTCAAGTTTCATTTAAATTGTGGTTTATTTCAGCATTATTTCAATTCTCAAAAACAATTTTTAATAGTCTTAGTTTTAGTTAATGTTAACAACACTGATTATAACCCCCAGTGGCAAAAAGAAACCATAAGAAACACCAAATTTTTTTTTTTTACTCACAAAACTACTGGCAGATTTATTTTATTTCTTAATCTTAAAAAGTTGAGTCAACAAAATAAAATAATCCAGTAATAGTAATAATAATGAAAAACCCTGACTTGCATCACTTGTATTGACCCTTTTCTTCTTGCATCCTTTGATCCGTCAGGACCCTGATGTCATCAACACCCCTCTTCCAGTGGAGTACGGTCCAGCTGTCGAAGAAGAAGGTGGCACTGTGATCCGTCCTGAAGGATCAGGCAGTATGACCCCTCTTCTAGTGGCCCACTCTGTGTCCCAGGATGCTTCCCCTCGAATGGGCATCACTGGTTCAGCCCCACAAGCCCTCAAACCTACAAAGCTACAAAGATCGGTCCATCTCACACAGGAGGTGGGCACGTACCGAGAAACATTAGAGCCGTGTTGGGCTGAGCCAGTTCCTTCAGTTTGTCCAGGACAATGGCTTCAAGTCCCAGATCACCGGCCGTGCTCCAGGAGCAGTTCGTCATCAGGCAGCCAGAAATTAAAGAACAAGACTAAAAACCTTTGGAACCCCACCTACGGTTCCTGGATCCTGGAGAGCTACGGAAGGGGGAAGACGGCCTTATGTCACACCCAGTCCATGCCACTGTCTTGCAACCCCACGTCCATATCTGTCCCATCCTCTACCTCGGAGCGCATTGACCCTGGAATAGAAGTTAAAACAAATGTCTCGACATCCCCACCTTTGTCTGCAGCATCCTCCCAGACCACGTTTAGTCCTACAGGGTCTCCCTCTCGGAAGGGTCCAACAGGGGCTACGGGCGGCTCGCTCGCTGCGGTTATGGACTTGGCGAAACTCCAAAGCTTCCCGTGTGGCAACGTAAACTATGCATACGATGAGCAGAGATACGAGACTGAGAGTTTGCCTGTAGTTGTGTCCAAATCTGTGGAGCCCAGCAGCAGCTCTTCAGCTACGTCTTCACTTGCTGCCCTCGGCCTGGCCACAACATTTACCCACAAACCACTGGTGAAACGCCATGCTAGCTACGGACATGAGGATGTAAGGAGGCACACCCAGTCTGAGAAGCCCATGAGGGACAGGGATTCTGGCTTTTCCTTGTCTGAAGACCTCAGTGTCACCCCTGTGTAGCATTGAAGAATAGTCCGACTGAGAAAACACCAAATTTTTTGGTGTTATTTTGTTTTTGGCGCAAAGGTATTTTACTGCAATAACTGCAGTGGATTAGCTAGAGGCGGAATGGCAGGTTAAGGCTGGAATACACTTCACAACTTTTAAAATCTGTATAATTTTAAAACACTAGGCATCATACAGTACACTTGCTGAAACTAAGCACCACACACTAAATGACTAAGATGCGGTCACTTTTTTTTGCAGGCTAAAAAGGTTGATTGTCAATAGTGTAGAGACGTATCACACCGAAGTCACTTTCAAACCAAGCAGTTTTCTGTTGGTCAACATAGCGAATCCATGTGATCAACTTGAACCTGTTGCGAAATCTGCATGGGGAAATCTTTAGCCCTTGCGTGAAATTCTTAATTGAGTGGATTCCCATTGAAATTGACTGGATTTCACCAGCTAAAAACTTTGCAGAACAACTTCAGGACAATTTGACCTCACCTTGAAGATCACACACTACCAGACTTTCAAGTCATTCTGAAAACAGCAAAGTCATGCAGAAACATGTGCCTCGTTGATGGAGACGCATGACAAATGAAAACAATGTGTTCTAAAATTGGCTTAAAATATCAAACATGTTTGATACTCTCAGAAACTAGATGGTATCATAGTCTGAAGCTAAAAAAATCAGTCTTTATCCATTATACACTACGCAATTTTCTGCGAAATCTGTGAGCGCCAAAATCTTCAGACTTTGGTAATTTGTGTCATCCTCATCCAGATGGCAAATTGGGGCAAAGATCTGAGGAAAAGTTTTGTAGTGTATTCCAGTCTTTAATAACTGCCAGTTGGAAACTATGTGCAAGAGACAACATTATTGCTGTGTGGTACCAAAGACACGAGGAGTCGTAGCTAATTTGCCATTATGAGGCGGCAAATGGCTGATGGTTTCTATGGAAACTTCCACTTGGCTAATAGCAGCCCTTTTACACGGGATTCTCATCTACTGTTAACACTGTGAAAACACATGATGTTCACTTTAAGGACCACATGAAGTGAGAAGTCCTTTTCTACTGATTAGTCATAATTACCAATGAATATATATGTAGGTTTAGATGTCCTTTACAAATTTGCATTTTGCAACTGGTTTTAAGTGTATATTACAGGAAGATCCAAAGCATGTTCAGACCTCACACAAATGGAAAATCCTACTCCATGCCACATAATGATCAGTCACCAAATCTAGTAATATTGAATTGATTTGTTAAAAGTAGCTGTTTGCTTTTTTAAGTTATTTGAGTGACTTGACCAACTTTAAAAGAAACAAAAAAGGTTTGTGTATAAAAAGGACGGTTCACAAAAAAATTAAAATTGTCATTATTTACTTACCCTCAAGATGTTTTAAACCTGTATGACATTCTTTCTTCGATATTTTCAAAAATATCTGATGAAATGAGTTTAAAAGCGTTTTTTTCTCCATATACAACAAAAGTCAATATGTTGTTTTGGACTGCTGTAGCCAACCTGTCTGTATTTTCTCCTCTTTTAGAAAGTTGTGGAAACACTATCATGGATTTTTTTATTTTGATATTCACCGCTATAAAAGTTTACTCAACTACTATTCGACGACTTCCGCTTTTGAGAAACCCTGGAAATGTGAAAGAGGTCCATTGAAACACTCTTCAAAGTATCTTCTTTTGTGTTTTGCGGGAGAAAGTAAGTCATACAGATGTGGAACGACATGGAGATGAATAAATTATGACAATTTTTTTTTTTCTTTTTTGAGGAGTGGGCGTTTTTTAAAGCTTAGCACTGTCACCAGTAACTCAGAGGTACAATAAAAAGGTTAGTAATTAGTTTATTAGTAATAAAGAAATGCTGACAGAAAGCACCTTTGATCTCAGATCAGGTGGACTTTACAGGGTGTTTTGACTAGAAAGTACCATTTATTTAGACTAGATTTAGTGTTTTGTCTGCTGTTAGCTTTGAAAAACCAACACATTTACAAACAGTATGTTGCCTTTTCACTGAGCGTGTGTTTTGTGTGCAAAACAATGAGATAATTGTGAGGGCTTCACAAAGGTGTTGCACCCAAATATGTTAGAAGTAAATGAGGGATGTGACGCGGGATATAATTGTCGTGGCTGCTGCAGAGATTGTATTGATTTACATGTCAATGCACTCCTCTAGGGAGCTCTTTTGAGACATTCTCAATAATCAATCTCAAAAGAACTATTTTTATTGGTACATTTCCCTCAAAAATAAATAAGTAATTAGAAGTGCGTTTTATCTTTAGCTACCCTATGTGAGTCGTGACTGTGTTCCTACAGATCACCTGCAGGCAAATTCCAAGTATTACACAAACCGCATAACACCTCAGTGTGCGTAATATGATGCATGAGAAGTTTGATTTTGAAATTATTCTTCGGTATTATTACTAATTATTCTCAAATATTTTATTAGATATTGTAGTTATTCGGTGAATAATGTTTTTTTGTGTAACAAGATTTATTTGTGTGTGCATTTATTAGTTATTTTAGTTAGGGACTGCTGAGAAAAGCCTTATGCAAATTTACAGACAGATGAGACTGAAGTGTATTAGCACAACCTTAAGTGTATTTTTGTCTTGTTTAACCATTTAAACGTTTCATATTTTGACTGCCTTTTAAAGAGCTTATTCTTTTTGTATGATACTGGATAGAAGGGTAGAAATGGTTTGACTTAAGCCAGGAAAATTGAGTGCTGTATTCTTGGATTAATATTCCTTTCACACTGAACTAACCCTTATGATATGTAGCTGTAATATGTAATTTCAGTTTTAATGGTGTTTGTTTTATAATTATTATTTTGTTGAGGTTATCACTGCCAATGTTCTGCATGTGTCTTGCTTTTTATAGAAGACTTTGCAGGGGTTCATTTCTAAACAGCCAGATTAGAAATGTACCATCACATAAAGTGAATTTGAACGTACTTGTACTACCTGTATTTTTTATGTTAAAAGATGGACATTGCTGCGTAATAGCAAACCTTAAATAAATAGTTTTTGATTATAATCCTGATATGGACTAAAATTAATTTCAGAAATGCAGAATGATTTTGAGCAGATGTTTTATTTATCACAAACATACTGCACAGGGAACACTGTAACAAAACTCACCTGCACCCCTAAACAAAATAGTGTCACAAGGTTAAGTTTGTCTGATAATGAAACGCTTTCAGTGGTGCGCAGGTAGAGAAAATGACAACCCAGGTTCTTAAAACCAATACAATATATCCATGAAATGCATCCATATATCCATGAAAGAATTTATAAGTCCACCCTTGATTGATCACTGCAGTCAAAACGATTAATATCATTCTATTGTACAATAAATGCACTAGTGTTGTGCATCATTCACATTGAATCACTGTATATGCATTCTACATAACACACTTGAATGCATGTGCTGCACCTACTATACACTTTAGTTTGATGGTACTTTAAGAAAGTCAGTTGTGCTAGTGTTTGCAGGGCCTAGACATTGAACAATGTTGCTTACAACTAACCTTGATTTTGTCTAATATGAAGCGCGCAGAAATAAACAATTGATTTGGATAGATTCCAGCATGCAAACCCAGCCAAAGAAATTGGACAAGCTTGACTGATGTTGTTCCTCATTATCTTAAAAACTCCTTTTGTAGGCACATGTAAATTGTGCCCTCATATGAATTACTTTACAATAGAGATGCACCGATTGCAATTTTCTTGGCCGATTCCGATTTCCGTTTTTTTGTTAGTGTGATCTGCCGATACCGATTTTTGCCGATTCCGATTTTCTTTCTAAGAACTATAATTGACAGCATATACAAACAAAAATCTACTTTTCTTCAACGCAAAGTTTTATTTCCATAAAAAAACACAAGTAAAAAGTGATATAATTGTCGTGGCTGCTGCAGAGATTGTATTGATTTACATGTCAATGCACACCTCTAGGGAGCTCTTTTGAGACATTCTCAAAAATCAATCTCAAAAGAACTATTTTTATTAGTACATTTCCCTCAAAAATAAATAAGTAAATAGAAGTGCGTTTTATCTTTAGCTACTCTATGCGAGTCGTGACTGTGTTCCTACAGATCACCTGCAGGCAAATTCCAAGTATTACACAAACCGCATAACACCTCAGTGTGCGTAATATGATGCATGAGAAGTTTGATTTTGAAATTATTCTTTGGTATTATTAATAATAATTCTCAAATATTTTATTAGATATTGTAGTTATTCGGTGAATAATGTTTTTTTGTGTGACAAGATTTATTTGTGTGTGCATTTATTAGTTATTTTAGTTAGGGACTGCTGAGAAAAGCCTTATGCAAATTTACAGACAGATGAGACTGAAGTGTATTAGCACAACCTTAAGTGTATTTTTGTCTTGTTTAACCATTTAAACGTTTCATATTTTGACTGCCTTTTAAAGAGCTTATTCTTTTTGTATGATACTGGATAGAAGGGTAGAAATGGTTTGACTTAAGCCAGGAAAATTGAGTGCTGTATTCTTGGATTAATATTCCTTTCACACTGAACTAACCCTTATGATATGTAGCTGTAATATGTAATTTCAGTTTTAATGGTGTTTGTTTTATAATTATTATTTTGTTGAGGTTATCACTGCCAATGTTCTGCATGTGTCTTGCTTTTTATAGAAGACTTTGCAGGGGTTCATTTCTAAACAGCCAGATTAGAAATGTACCATCACATAAAGTGAATTTGAACGTACTTGTACTACCTGTATTTTTTATGTTAAAAGATGGACATTGCTGCGTAATAGCAAACCTTAAATAAATTGTTTTTGATTATAATCCTGATATGGACTAAAATTAATTTCAGAAATGCAGAATGATTTTGAGCAGATGTTTTATTTATCACAAACATACTGCACAGGGAACACTGTAACAAAACTCACCTGCACCCCTAAACAAAATAGTGTCACAAGGTTAAGTTTGTCTGATAATGAAACGCTTTCAGTGGTGCGCAGGTAGAGAAAATGACAACCCAGGTTCTTAAAACCAATACAATATATCCATGAAATGCATCCATATATCCATGAAAGAATTTATAAGTCCACCCTTGATTGATCACTGCAGTCAAAACGATTAATATCATTCTATTGTACAATAAATGCACTAGTGTTGTGCATCATTCACATTGAATCACTGTATATGCATTCTACATAACACACTTGAATGCATGTGCTGCACCTACTATACACTTTAGTTTGATGGTACTTTAAGAAAGTCAGTTGTGCTAGTGTTTGCAGGGCCTAGACATTGAACAATGTTGCTTACAACTAACCTTGATTTTGTCTAATATGAAGCGCGCAGAAATAAACAATTGATTTGGATAGATTCCAGCATGCAAACCCAGCCAAAGAAATTGGACAAGCTTGACTGATGTTGTTCCTCATTATCTTAAAAACTCCTTTTGTAGGCACATGTAAATTGTGCCCTCATATGAATTACTTTACAATAGAGATGCACCGATTGCAATTTTCTTGGCCGATTCCGATTTCCGTTTTTTTGTTAGTGTGATCTGCCGATACCGATTTTTGCCGATTCCGATTTTCTTTCTAAGAACTATAATTGACAGCATATACAAACAAAAATCTACTTTTCTTCAACGCAAAGTTTTATTTCCATAAAAAAACACAAGTAAAAAGTCAGTAATAAAATAAGAACAAATAAAAAAAATATTTTGACATAATTTTTAATGTATTTGAACGTTTTAGCGCAGTTAGCAACTCATTTTGGTATTTGTGGCTCACAAGCTCTTTGAGACTGAGCGCGGCTTGTGCGCTCCATTAATGAATGGCTAAAATAATGCGCAATACAAGCACTATTTAACCGGAGCGAATGAGACGTGTGTGTGAGAGAGAAGGGGTCGTCGGAGAGAAGAGAGCGAGAATGCGCGGCTGACGTTATTGCCTGTGCCGCTGGTAACAAAACGGATCGGCTCGAAATCGGAAAGAAGTGTGACTGACCGGCCGATCACCGATCATGAGGAAAATCGGCCGATTCCGATCCCTGGTCGATCGATCGGTGCATCTCTACTTTACAAACTACATTTTGTCTTCAACCTTTTTTTTTTGGACTTTGTGGAAGAGTAACTGTATTATGACAACAAACAAATGTGCATTTATTAAAACCATGATCAGGGTGAAATGCTTTTACAGCTCAACACTGTAAAGTAATGGACTTTGTCACTGGTAGCCTCCCTATAATGCACTGCAGAAGGATTAGAAGTGTCTTATCAGCATGCTGTTGCTGTCACGCAAGAAGTTTGCAGTAAGAAGGTCACTCCCTGGCCAATGAGGAAAGGGTTTGCAGCAGGTTGTCCAAGCCCCACAAGTATCCGTCTTCTCGGTTGCCCTCCTCCCAGGGTCTGTAGTGATCCAGGTTCTGTCCGTCTGGGAGCGGTGTGGTCTTACCAAAATCAATGAGCCAGACTTCAGCTCTCTCTGTGTGATTGTGAATGAAGAGAAGCGAACTCCCGATTACCTTAAAGACATGAAACATTTTTGAGGTGGGTCGTATCATGGGGGAAAAAACACCATAGTTGAAAAGTGCCATTCAAACATTTGAGGTCAGTAAGATTTTTTTATGTCTTTGATGGTAGTTGCTTATGCTCAGCAAGGTGGCATTTATTTAATAAAAAATACAGTAAAATTGTACTGTAAAATATGATTACAATTTAAAATAACTGTTTTCTATTTTAATATATTTTAAAATGTAATTTATTCCTCTGATGACAAAGCAGAATTTTCAGCATCATTACTCCAGTCTTCAGTGTCACACGATCCATCAGAAATCATTCTAACATACTGATTTAGTGCTCTCAAGAAACATTTCTTACTATTATCAATGTTGAAAACAGTTCAATTATCAGTGTTGCTCAATATTTTTGCATAAACCATGACACATTTTTTTACAGGATTCTTTAATGAATATAAAGTTAAAAAGAACAGCAGTTATTTGAAATAGAAAATTTATGAAACATTATAAATGTATTTACTGACTTCAACTGAATGTGTCCTTGCTGAATAACAGTATTCATTTATTTCCTAAAATCTTACCAACCCCAAATACTGCAGTACAGTACAACATTAATATGGTGCATAATGAATCAAATAAAAAATATATTCTTAGACATTAAGTAGCTAGATATTCATTTTAAAATTGTTAACAACTCAATCCTTGTTTTTTACTCCCTTAGTATGTTCACTAATTAGATATTAATTGGAAGTGTATTGCAATACAGTACAGCATTAATAAATAATATAGTAAAATATATAGTATATATTCTGGTTAGACATCTAATGTTAGACATCAGACAATTTGATATTAATTGGAAAATGTTAACATTGCACAACTGGGAAAGAATTAAGGAAAACGCATCACTAAAAAAAATGTCATATTTTACCTCGTGTTTCTTGAAGAACTCTGAGGCTTTCAGTGCCTGTTTAATATCTTCAAGCCTTGTAATATAGGAGTTCTGTTAGGTAGGTGAAGGAGAAGAGCACAGCATGAATCAGTAATTCAACTAGAATTATGCTAGAAGTTATTTTTCAGTATTCACTGGAGTGAGGCTCCAATTACACAAGGACACCTTATAAGTGCAGTTAATTTGTTTCAGATTTTTTCTGTTGAGGCCTTATATATTCCTACGCTTGCCTGTTTTAAAATAAGTATATCCTTTAAATATAATGACTTTAAACCATATAGACCCCATATTGAACAGATGAGCTTTTATGATACTGTTTTAACTGCCTTATGGGAACAACGATATCTTTCCTTTTTACATCAGACGTATATATCCTGGATAAAAAGCACTTAAGGTGTTCATTAAGACACAAAGAGAATACTGTTCCATTGAAGTGTAGGTGTGCATGCATTATATCACAGAACAGGTTGGTCTAGTTCTCAAGAACTCACGTACAGTTATGTTTTTATTGCCCTCGACGAAATCCTTAAAGACCTGAATGACGTCTTCCTTTGACCGGGTCTTTTTAAAGTCTGTCTTGCAGGTTTCCCCCCTCTGAAATAAGAAAACAATGTATTGTATCGAATGTAAAAGGAAAAAAAGTCAGATGAAGAGCTGTTACTGACAAAAACAGCAGGTTGAGGATAATACAGTGTTCAAAAAAAGCTGTCACTGAGGCAGTGCCATTTCAAAAGGTACACTTTTGTACGTACTAATATGTACACTTTAGGTAGTAATATGTACCTTTAAGGTACCAATATGGACCTTTTGAAAAGGTTCTGCCCCAGTGACAGCTTTTGTACAAAACATGTCAGTTAATACATTAATTCTTGTACACTTAATAGTAGGGATGCACCGATACCACTTTTTCCAGTACTCGCCCGATACAGATACTCGCCCTGACAGGATGCAGGCCAACAACCAGAACAGGTGTAAACCTGCCACGCACAATATATTAGCATGACTATAAAAAGGAAAGAATGACACATTAGCAAAACAAGTAATACGTTCTGTGTTTTATTTAATAACAGTCATTTTAATATATTATTACTATATTTAAAAAATAACATTAATAGAATATAATTAATTAATAAATTATAAATATAATTAATAATAATTAATATGATTAATATTATACAGTATATTTAAATATTTGCACTGCTCTTTCTATTTCAAATAAATGCTGTGACCTTTCTATTAATTAAAGAATCCTGACAAAATGTATCATGGTTTGCACAGAAATATTAAGCTCCACAATTGTTTTCAGAAATGTTTCTTAAACACCAAATCAGCATATTAGAGTGATTTCTGAAGGATCATGTGACATTGAAGACTGGAGTAGTGATGCTGAAAATTCAGCTTTACCATCACAGGAATAATTACATTTTAAAATATATTAAGATAGAAAACTGTAAAAAGTCATTTCAAACTGTAACAATATATATTAACATTGCAACATTTTTCTGTGTTTTTGAAAAAGAATAATAATAACAAAAATACAGCCTTGGTGACCATAAGAGACTTTAAAACACTTAAAATCGTACTAACCCTAAACTTTTGAACAGTATTGTATATCATTCAATTGATTAATTAACATGAATATAATTTTTTTAATCTCAGGTAATTAAGTTTAAAGTGATTTGCATAATTAATTTAGCTTACATTTTATTTGATTGGGTGGTTCTGTGACTATTCTTTTAAAATGTAATGAATGATTCAAACTTGTTTTGATTGATCATACAGAAAAAGTCAAACTCATGAAGCTCTAAATGTGTTTTTTCCACACGCATTCCCTGTATCACTTGTAAACATTATAATATACAAATACAGGTGCATCTCAATAAATTAGAATGTCGTGGAAAAGTTCATTTATTTCAGTAATTCAACTCAACAAATAAAGTATGGGAAAATTAACAAATGACACTCAAAATATAAAGTAAATTCCTTTCTTTGGCAATAAATAAACAAAACAATGACTCTACCTCACTCCCATCTTGCAGTCCATGACGTTAGGCAAATCAAATTTGGCCAAAAGGTCTTTCATTTTGAGAAAAAGCTCTCCGTCTCGCTCGACCACTCCATAGTAGCTGGGCACGAAGGAATGTAAAGCATCTTCTTTCAGCCTCTCGAAACACAGCTTCTCATTCTCTGAGAACTTCTTCAGTATGGAGCCCTCATCCCCTGCTTTAAAGCTGCCTGGGCAGAAACACAAACACAGACCAAGGATGACTGGAGTCACTGGAGCACATATAATCAACACTGAGCCGATCTTAGTCAGGATGCATGCCTTATTCATCTGTGAATATGAATATTGCATGATGACTGTGCACGTATTCATGGTGTAAATAATTTATGTTTGATATCTGCATGTGTTTAGCGACGCTTCAGATGTGTTGATGAAAATACGTTTATACGTACAGTCATGGTTTTTGGCATGTGAATATGCGTGAGTCCAGTGTCATTACATAACACTACTCATAACCGCTTCCCTAAAATGGTATCAAATGACTGTACTTCCTCATGTATTTTACAAAAAAATATCGCTGTTTACAATAAAACAGCCAAAAGACATGAGCTAAAATCAGTGACGTTTTTGCCAAGGAAGCAATCCGTCCGCAAATAACTTTGATGGAGATGATTATTGATAGTACAGAAATAAATAATGTCCAAAAATGAGTTAATAACTACAAATAAAAGCAAAGCTACATAAAATATGCTTTTTACCCTATTTTTGATGTTTAATTTACATACAAAATAACTGCTTTCAAAAATAATAATTACAGAGTAAAAAGCATATTCAAGTCAGACTTGGTTTTAATAATTGCTTTCTAAAAAAATTCACCAAAATAATAGTTTAAAAACAATATTCATGTCTGAAGGTTGAGGTTAATAATTTAATAATTATCATAATAATTTGTTGAAAAAATTATACTATAACTATTCAATTATTGGTTGCTTACATTGTAAACTTCTGTCCTATATGCATTTACCCCGGAAACTGTGCAAACTGTGTAAATATGGAACTGAAACATGAATTTACAGTGGACTAAAATGTGCAGCATTTGGCAGGTGGGGTTACCTTTATGGCCTGCTAACTGAACCCAGGACAGTCGTCTTCGCTGTGAGGTCACTAATGGGCAACTGACAATAGTCTTCAGCTTCCACCAGGCATTGATTTGCTGGAACACATTAAAACATAATCATCCATGACTATGGAATAAGTTCATTAAATATTTATATACTCTGCTGTAAACAAAACTCAACCCTTGACCATCTGACAATAAGTCTGAGATAAAAGAAGTGTGACCAATGACCAAAACCAACTGACCGTGTTTTTTCAACACTGCACAATTTTCCTCAAGTGTGTGAGACTGAGTCATACACACATGGTCTCCGTTGGAGCTGTGAAGCTCTGTAATCTAGCACTTCAGCCCATAACATAGACGTATGGTTTGCAGCCCATTTCAAATAAGCATTCTGAAAAACATGTCTGTTCATTTGAGGAGTAACATTTGCATAGCACGCTGTTTCTTGAAGTCAATGTGAATGTGAGTCGATGTGACATTACAACACCCTTTACTTTAATAATGTGACATACTTTCAATTGAACCAGTGAACCAGGAGATCTAATTGTATCCACTTCCAAATAGAGTCAATTCTTATTTAATTTTGATTTTATAGTCATGATGTAACAGACGCAGCGACAGATCGTATCTTCGCTATTGTGACATAAATCAGATTAAAACAGATATGATGCAGGGCAGGACTTGGTTCTATCTATCACTTGTTGACTGGATAGAGGCAGATCTAAATAACACCTTGTAGTCGTGATTCTAAAAGTTGTTTTACCGGAAGACTCAGTCATGACATTTTGATTAAAAATTATAAGGTAAAAAAAAAAATAGCCTACACGGATCATTTGTTCACAATAATATCAATAACACAGATTATGCTCGATTATGGCAAAAAAGTATACACACATATATAGATATATATATATATACACACACAATTTCATGGGTTTATTTATTAAATTTAAGTGTAACCTATACTCAAAATTACACCAAATTAATTTGTGCTACTCATTCATAGTGACACACACTGCCGTTCAAAAGTTTGGGATCAGTAAGATTTTTTATGTTTTTACATAAGTTTCTTATGCTCAATAAGACTGCATTTATTTGATCAAAAATACAGAAAAAACAGTAATATTGTGAAATGTTATTGCAATTTAAAATACGTACTATTTTTCATTTCTGTTAATATACTTTAAAATATTAATTCCTGTGATGTAAAGCTGAAACAGTTGTGCTGCTTAATTTTTTTTTGTTTGATGCTTTGATGAATAAAAAGTTAAAAAGAACAGCATTTATTTTAAATAGAAATATTTTGTAACAATATACATTATCATTCAAAAGTTTGGGGTCAGTAAAGTTTTTTCTTTCTTTTTTTTTTTGAAAGAAATGAATACTTCTGTTGTGAATGTGTTAAATTGATTTTAAAAAAAGTGATAGTAAAGACTTTGTTAGGAAAGATTTCTATTTTGAATAAATGTTGCTCTCCACACACACACACATTTAAATAAATAATTTAAAATGAACATTAATTAGATCAACAATAGTTTGATATTATCTTGTTTTCAGAAACATTGGGATCCAAAATAGTAAATGAAAAAAAAAATGTTTTTGATTAATTGCTTAGCCCTACAATAAAAAGTTTTGATATAAAGATTCTTTATACTTTAACATTAATTATCATGTACTGTACCTTACTGAGATAATCACCAATCACTGCCATTTTCTTAGTATTTTTTGTTACTTAATAAATATTAAATGTTTTTAACAGCAGTAAAAAAATCTATAAATATAACTTTTTCTTAAATGCACTTTGTGTGTTGATCTAGTTACTGTGTTTAGCATTCGTATGGCAGTAAAGCCTTTAAATAAATGATCTTCTTTTATCTAACACAGAAAAAAACTTTAAAAAGTTGTATTAAAATGCAGTTATTTTCCCCCAAATTGTAAAAATAAAATGTAAGAAGAAAAAACCCTTTAGGAAAATGGATACTGCAGGTGTTGAAATTGTAAGGGTGTAGCTGAAGTGCAGTGTTTGTTCTTCCACTTGATATGGAAAGAAACATGTTTGTTACTTTCTATCTCTGCTGATGTGCTGATGAAGCAGATGAGTGAAGTTTGCCAACATATGTTGAATTCACCCTCAGGTACAAAAGCTGAATGGAAAACCTTCTTTACAATACAGTGTGCAGCAATTATTATTGAGCCTTTAAAATGGATGTGGTACATAAAACTTTGCTTTGGGGGGTTGGACAAGATCCAGAGAGTACATCTTATTTAAAGTCATGCAGACTGCGTACGGCCCTGTATAAATACAGAGAAAAGCCATAAACCAAAGGCTATGCCCTGCACTTTGTGAAGCTGTGCATACACATTTTTAACACACCCATAACTAAATATTGAACTGGACACTCATGCAGACAATTCAAACATTGCGGTGCCAACCCTCAAACAACTACCATTCACGTTTTATAAAAATGTGACACGTTTCTACGACAACATAAAAAGCTTTACCTTCAATAAACATATCTACTGAATGAAAAGAGTCAACACTCATCCGTGTTGTCTCTTTGCTACGAAAAATGGCATTTTAGCAGTAATTAGAATTTTTAATACAATTATATTTCATTATTAAAAACGAGGCATTTATGACTTGAAATGATATAAAAATCAAAGTGAAAATATAAAGCTAAAAGCTGAATCTTTGGTATCTTTTATTTACTAGTTAGACAAAAAGACACAACTCAGTTTTACCATGACTACATTTTGAAGCACATTTTTACTACAACAGAGGATTGTCAGTTTTTACCCTGCCAATCCTCTTTTGCAGTGAAAATGTGCTGCAAGAAAAAAATAACAATAAAAAGAATCCTTTCAAATGTGAGTATTAAAATCTGTATTGTAATCACAAGAGTTTATAAAACTGACCTGAGCTGCTCTACCATCGAACTGCGGGTGGAAACTTGTTTGTGACACTGTGGCTTCTGCTTAAATGTCAAGC
>NW_015666800.1:1546228-1549619 GCF_001515625.1 Sinocyclocheilus rhinocerous
AAAAAGTAAAGCCTTATGTCTAAATAAGTTATGTTCCAAATTTGAAGTTGATATGAAAAAAATTGAGGTTTCTGTGAGGTTTTATTTAGGGCGTTATACCACAAACAGCCACCAGGTGCAATCAAAACTCCATTGAATTTTTTTAATGTATTTTTCTGTCACAAATTTCTAGATTTCTCTGTCAATATTAAATATGTCAAATATGTCAAATATCAAATATGGAATCCTGAGACTCAGACCTTTCCAATTATATGTTTTATGTCAAGATTATAAAAATTTTGATTGTAAAAGACCGTTATGCATTTTGTAATATGACACTTGACACCGCCTGCTAAGGGGGAGGAGACCACCAAAAGATTTTAAAGCACCATTCCCATGGTAACGCAATGTCCAATTTCAAAATGGTTTTCACAGAATGAATCTTGGACTTCTAAGCTTTCAAACGATATATAATTTATGATGATTACTAAAATATTTGATAGAGAAAAAGGACAACAATATTAAAGAGCGCCAAGCGTCCCACAGGTGGGACGGTGACAGTTAAGGGGTTCATTAAATCTGTTGTGTTTTTTTTAATTTGCTGAAAATCCCATTACAGGATGCCAAATTTCAGGTTCATATGTGTCAACTCGCCACATATAGTCTGATAACATGACACACTATTGCACCAGGTTATCACAAAAGATCAACATCTGTTTAATGAACTCGATTTCTTTTTTCCCCTGTGCAATAACGGTTGAAATTTACAGCTTTTTGCAGCCAGAACTAGAAATAGAATGTTGACTCTATACTGAAAAATATTCACAAGAGTAAAAAGTGCGACAACTAGCCCCTTTACAAACTATAACACCTACCTCTGTCTACCCAGTAATTCGTGCCTTCTTTATAGATTATAGCACGTGAATGACTACATAACTTACCTCTCCTGAATCTACCGAGTCCCCCAAATGCTCGAGAGTCACGATGCCTTTGCTTTTGGTCTCGTTGTCGCTGAGGATGTCATCCTCCGACTCGTCAAACGCTGTGGAGGAGCCGTTGGAAGAGATGGAGGAGTTGGAGAGTTTGCGGCGCAACCGTCCGTTCACCTCCTCCTCCAGATCCTCCTCAGTGATCTCCCGTGAGTCCCCATCAGACGTGATGGTCACCTGCGGAACTAGGCACCCTCTCCCCGGGTTACCGTCGGAGAGAAAGCCTGCTTGCCCACTGTACTGTTCCGCCATCTGTGCTTGATCATCACAAATCTCTGTGGATGAAAAGTTTCCTGCGCGTCCTCCTCCTCCTCCTCCTCCTCCTCCTCCTCCTCTCCCTGGTCCGTCGCAAACCGGAGACGAATGTGAGAACACCGCCTCTGTTTGGGCATCGAGGTGCCTGGAGGGCTCAGATTGGGCTATCCCACCTCTGTCCGAGGGGCCAGAGGCTTGGTACTGTCAGAGGCTTTGTTTCCAGTAAGTTATGTAACAAACGATCTCCATCCAGATAACTTTGTTTTGCTTAGCGTGAGTCCGTGGACGCACATTCACATCCTGGGAGCCCCTGTAAACAGCGCTCGAGCTGGGTGAACACACATCTTCCGCGTTTGAAGCG
Organism: Sinocyclocheilus rhinocerous; assembly: GCF_001515625.1. Lineage (NCBI taxonomy): Eukaryota > Metazoa > Chordata > Actinopteri > Cypriniformes > Cyprinidae > Sinocyclocheilus > Sinocyclocheilus rhinocerous. The sequence goes on from NW_015666800.1 coordinate 1,547,813, forward strand.
TTTCCCCGCTCTTCCTGACTTTTAATTTGACTTTTGCTTGGTAGCGCATTTCCTTATTCAGTGTAGTATTCGACCACACTGCTGTTTATTGTCTATTCGTGTATACATCGGGGTAAACCTTCACTTTGTCCATCTGAACTTGCAGAGTGGACTTTAAATATCAAAATAACAAGGAATGTAGTCTGCATGTTACAAATGTAGTAAAAGTAAAGATAAAATTATTCAAAATCACATGAATTAGGTCTACTATGATTTCATTCAACTATGTTGAGATATACAACAGTTATAAAGCATCGTATATTACAAATGATTTTCTTACTGTTGTTTATCAGATTTATGCTAAATTACAATTAGAAATATGCAAAAAATAAATGCCAAAAAACAGCTTAAATACTATTTAATATCTAATCCTTTACTGAGAATATCTCATTCTCATTCAAGTTTACTAGGGTAGCTATATAATTCATTCATACATGTTGTGGTTGTCAGAATTTGAAGGAAAAAATCAGTGAAACAAGCATTTTGGTGACTGTATATTTTAGAAACTGTAGGCTATAAATTACAATTAGAAATATGCAAAAAATAAATGCCAATATATATACAATAATAAACAGCTTAAATACGATTTAATATCTAATCATTTACTGAGAATATCTCATTCTCATTCAAGTTTACTAGGGTAGCTATATAATTCATTCATACATGTTGTGGTTGTCAGAATTTGAAGGAAAAAATCAGTGAAACAAGCATTTTGGTGACTGTATATTTTAGAAACTGTAGGCTATCTCATTAAATTATATAATACTATCTATTGGAACTATTAAATCTTGTTGTTACTGTAAAATGTAGCCAACTGATAATAAAACAGATGTATAATGAAAGGTCATATGATGACGTAAAATTAATCAGAATTGCCCTTTCCAGTAACTGTGGTCATACAAACGCAAAACACATAACACACGGCACAAAAAGAATGAAACAAACGTCAAATAAATAACATAAAGCATTTCAATGTACATTCTGGGAATGACCATTTCACCTTAAATGATAATGCATGCACTTTTTATTTCTAAAAACACTGTTATCAACAATATTTTACCCTGATTTGTTAAATATAATATCGATTTTCTCTGTAAATTAGAACGTAATTCTACTTCTAAACAATTTGTATGTACTAAAACATTTTAAAGGAAAATCACATTTAAGCTATTGTTTATTAACTGACTGTGATCTTTCCTGTTAAGGATTATAAAATATTATTTCATCTGCTTTAAAATATTTGTAATCATTTTTACAGTACCTATATGTTAAGGTAACTTACAGTTAAGTTTTTATAGCATCTTAATGTTCCTTTCCTACAGTGTTTTGTGATAGTTGTCATAGCGTTGTGCTGTAGTTTGTGCTTCCTCGCAGTAGGTGGCAGTAAAGCTCTAGTGGCAGGTAAAGGTCACGCACACAACACAAGAAAAGCAGAATGCAATTCTTTCCAGAGCATTTTAGTGAAGTTCAGGATTGCTTCCTGCACTCTTCAACTATCCGAGTGCAATTGCATAATTAACTCAACAGTTTTTGCCTGTTTTGTTCTGCCTTTATTCTGCAGTTAGTGATGGGAAACCGAGGCTTTCTGAACCGTTTGAGGCTTTCATCAAATTGTGGCGAAAAACGGTTCATTACTCGAAGCTTTTTAACACAGTGCGCATTAGCGACATCTGGTGGTCAGACTCGGGTTCTCCAGCCTATCTAACGAAACATCGCGGAGCAGAGGATGGGTTGAAAAAGTTTTTAATCTGTGCCAACTCGTGTCATG
>NW_015666800.1:1550717-1551331 GCF_001515625.1 Sinocyclocheilus rhinocerous
GCATCGGCACAGTGTGTGATACAATAGTGCTTTGAAAACTGCGTCGGAGCATCGGAGCCTCGGTATCAATCGTCCCATCACTATCTACAGTCACTACAATTCCCAAAATGTTTGTTGTCAGAAGAGCATTGCGTCTGTGTCAAAGAGTGGCAAATGTCAGTGTTTCGCGTCGTGGATGTGCTGGAGCTGTATGGGATTATATTTCTGCCACATTTCTGCGCGCGAAAGATCATATTTTGAGCGCACAAAAGTGCATTTTGCACGCGCGCGATCTGAGTTTTGTGGAGAAAACGTTCGTTTCGCAAAGAAAAAAGTATTTCGAGCGCACGAAAATCAATTTTGCATTTAAAATAAGTTTTTGGATATGTGCAGACCTTCTCTTTTGCGCGTGCAACCGTTCACTAGCTTGCTCACCTGATGCCCCCCTCAGTGCTCTCTAAATGCCAACAGCTCGCTTGCCGTTTGGAATTGGTAAAATGTGCTTGAAAAAAATATATGATCAGAATATGAACTTGCATAATAATTATGCATGGACTTTCCTCTTCTGCTGTTGAGGTAATGCAAGGAATGTTGTGATTGGTTGTCAAGGCAGCCAATCAGAATTTAGCAGCCTC
>NW_015666800.1:1552109-1558503 GCF_001515625.1 Sinocyclocheilus rhinocerous
ATCCAAAAACTTATTTTAAATGCAAAATTGATTTTCGTGCGCTCGAAATACTTTTTTCTTTGCGAAACGAACGTTTTCTCCACAAAACTCAGATCGCGCGCGTGCAAAATGCACTTTTGTGCGCTCAAAATATGATCTTTCGCGCGCAGAAATGTGGCTGAAATGTAATCCCATAGTTGCCAGGCATTTATCAGTATAACGCAATTATATTCACGTTCAATAAGAGCATCATTCACACTGGCCAAGAAACTGTTACAGAGCTGTCGTGTTCCTGACCTGACATTAAAAACACACAAAATACAGATCCAACCTTGAAATCGGAACATTTGAGTACATTTAGAAGTTAATTTAAAAGTTACATATTTTTAGGGTTTTAATGTATGATAGACTGACACTTTCTATGCTGCCTATGCTAAATGGACATGCTGTGTGGGTGTGAACGGACGGCGCGTTTTGATTGGACAGGATCATTTTATATGTCCTTTATTAGCTTTGATAGAAACCCACTGGAAAGTCATAACACCACTTACAGAAATCTGCTATTGATATGTTGCATCCGTTTGGACATGGTACTCTCATGGTGTTTTGGACATGTATCAGTTCTGAAATGAGGAGGCAAATGTCCCTCTTAGTCCAATATAAATTAATGATCCAGTTCTCTTCTTTTTTTTAATGGTGTCCATGTTAAATGTGTATGAAATAACCTGTTTCTTTACACTTTGTGTATTTTAATACAGTACCCTTATAGCACACCTCATGGAGACGTCTATTTGACATCTGCAAGACGCATTAGAAAACGTTTAGAAAATATCTTTAGGATGTTTATGATTTAGAATGTATGTAAAACTGACTTCTTAAAGACGTTTATCAGATGTTTGTACACATCAGATGCTTTCCAGATGAAGCGATCTTTAACAGACATCTTGCAGACGTATGTGTGCTATCTGAGTAACGTTCAAAAGTATAAAGTTCAGTGTTTTTTAAAATAAATTAATATTTATATTCAGCAAAGGTAAAATAACTACATTTATAATGTTACAAAAGATTTATATTTTAAATAAATAATGTTCTTTTGAACTTTTTGGTCATCAAAGAGACCTGAGAAAAATACTAAGCAGCAGAACCGTTTTCAACATTTCATTAAGAAATGTTTCTTGAGCGGCAAATCAGCACATTAAAATGATTACTGAAGGGTCATGAAGACCGGAGTAATGACTGCTGAAAATTCAGCTTTACCTTCATAGGAATAAATTACATTTTAAAAATATTGAAATAGATAAACGTTAAAGTTGTAATTCTGAAAAAAAAAAAAAAATTCACAATATTACTGTTTTTATTGTACTTTGATCAAATAAATTTATCCTTGATGAGCATAAGAGACTTCTTTCATTGAACATTGAAAATCTTACTGACCCCAAACGTTTGAATGGTGTACATATAGTGTAGTATATAGTATACATTTAATTAAAACGAAGTCACATCAGTGATTTATATACCTTTAATTTATCAGCACTAACTGTATTTGACTTTTGTTAATTATCAAAAATTACTTTTCATATTATTACTTATTAAATTCTGCAACTATATTTCTGTAACTGGATTCCTGCAGGCATAAAGGTACTTTTGGACAGGACTACTTACAAAAATTAGTTGAATTTATACATTTGATCTAATATTTGGTAATATTTGTTTTGATTTGGCCTTCTATGCCTACTCAGAGAAAAGGTAAAACCTTGGTATGTAGGTCACTGTAATACCTTGATAATCTTTGAAGCACCATGAAAAAACCACAATGTATGAATATTGCACACAGCAGCACAGTGTTATTGATGCCATTACTATACCATGGCATTACTGCCACTGTATTATTATTATTTATTTATTTTTATGTTTTTGTAAGGGATTTTATGCTAAACATGTACAGTTAGCATCATGAAATTGTTTTGTTGAGGTTTTTGGCAGCTCAGGTTATTTGTGGACAGTCTGCCCTGTGTTTATCATACATCTTTGTTTTGAACACCAGCTCAGACAGACAGTCCAGAGATTCTGTCAGGAGAAACTCGCTCCTTACGCTGATGAGTTTGATAAGAAAAACGAGTTTCCCTGCATGAGGGTGAGTTCCTGTACATGACAAGTATCATTACAGAGTCTCTCTGTAATAATCCTGAGTAATTAATTCTGATCTTTTTTTTAACTAGGAGTTTTGGAAGGAGATGGGTGAGCTTGGACTGCTTGGAGTTACTGCTCCAGGTTGGACCATTTACAGGCTGTCTTTAAATAATATTGTTTATGAAAAAATATTGAGCACAGTCTGATGGGATTCTCTTTGGAAAACATAAGGTTGTGATGTTTTTATCCATGTGTGCAGTGGAGTACAGTGGAACAGGATTGGGCTATCTTGATCATGTGATTGTTATGGAGGAGATCTCCCGTGTGTCAGCAGCTATTGCTCTCAGCTATGGCGCGCACTCCAACTTGTGTGTAAATCAGATGGTTCGACATGCTAATCAGAAACAGAAAGAGAAGTACATGCCGAAGGTGTGAGTCAAAACATTTATTCATTTACCAGAACAACTGCTGTCTATTACGTTTTCTATTAAACTAGCTTTCAAAAAACCGACCCCTGACATGATGCATTAGAGAAAATCAATTTTCTGCACTGTAAATGGAAACTAATTAAATGCATTTAGGTTATTTATGGATTTTAGGGTTCAGTTGTTTTTTCACAATTATGCATATGTTTGTGCTTCAGTTGATGACGGGAGCATGTGGGTGCCTTGGCCATGAGTGAGCCCAACGCTGGCTCGGATGTGGTGTCCATGAAACTGACAGCAAAAAAACAAGGTGACTAGCCTTCTGTTATCACTCTATGCTGCTCTGTTAGTAGTCGCCACTGTCTGCTGCTATAATAAGCACTTTTACATCAGTGCCATGGACATGTCATAGCTGGTTAGATATACATGTTATTTGTTGACTGATTTGTTAGATATATTGTCCTTTGATATATACAACCGTTCAAAAGTTTGGGATCAGTAAGATTTTATTTGTAAGTAAATTAAGACTTTTGTTCAGAAATAATGCAATAAATTGATCAAAGTGACAGAAAAAACATTTATAATGTTACAAAAGATTTCATATAAATTCTGTTCTTTTGAACTTTTTATGCATCAAAGAATCCTGGGAAATATGTCTCCGTTTTCACAAAAATATTAAGCAGTGCAACTGTTTTGAACATTGATAGTAATAATAAAAGTTTCTTGAGCACAAAATCAGCATATTTGAGTGATTTCTGAAGGAGCATGTGACGCTGAAGACTGGAGTAATGGCTGCTGAAAATTCAGCTTTACATCACAGGAATTAATTAAATTTTAATATATATTCAAATAGAAAACAGTTAAGTTGGAATAATATCTCACAGTTTTGCTGTTTTTACTGTATTTTTGATCGAGTAAATGCCGACTTGATTAACATAAGAGGCATCTTTCAAAAACATTAAAGGTCACATATTTTACACCTTTCTGGAGTTTTATTTTAAGTCTTGATGTCCTTAAGAATATATATTTGCGGTATAAGTACCAAAAACCATCTCAATATATTTTTACAGCTCCTCTCTCAGGAGCTCTGCAAAGAACAAGTCGATTTTGGCCTGTCTAATTAATATCCATGAGCCCCTCTTCTGATTGGCCTGTTGTTTTCTGAGTGACACACGGCCAGGCCAACCACAGGTAACTAGGGTCATGTATGCTGTAGCCTGCTGTGGACTGGTGATACTCACAAGGGAAACTGGAAGAAACACCGGTAATGATGGTCACTGCTGAGGGAAATGTTGTCCGGCCTTACATGTTTGAGCCGAACTCAGACCCCAAATCGGCGACGACAGGAGACAACCAACCACCTCCTCAAACGCGCTTACAACAGGATGTTTCAGAATGGTAATTAATGTATTTTTTTTTTCACGCACTGCTGTGTATGGCATTTGAGGTAATTGGTGAATTAGCATAGACAACAAAGTTCAGACATTGTTGAACAAACAATTTGCAACTGTTACTATTATTACACTTGTATACAAAACTTTGTATTATGCTTGTTATAGAGTGTGTGACATCACGTGCACTACCGCCGGTGGCAATAGACAACGGTTGACGCGGATGTAGCAATGATGTAGGTAGTTTCCTGACATCCAGACTGAACAGCGTTTTCTCGACATGTTTCCGTGTTGTTGTTGCTCAGCAATGGCATGGACGCGATGTTGTCTGGGGGTTTGGCAAAAGGAGAGTGGGACTGTGGGCAGTGCTTGGGGTGGTGACAGAAGGCGGTGACTGAGTAGTTCTTGTTAGGGTCTGTTAGGGAACAACGAGGCTGGATTCAGGTGCGGGTTCAAAAGGGACTTTATTGAGCACAGTTCGTGTGGTCGTGGAAACCCCAACCACACCGATGGGTGGAGAGCAGTGGCTGGAACAAGCCGCAACAGCGGCAGAGGAGACGGAGCCGGAGGAGCAGCCCGTTAATCCGAGCGAGAGGCTGAGAAGCCCAACGATGAGACCGCGGAGTCCCAGGGTAGGCGGATGCCGGAGGTAGCCCACGGTTCCTGAACGCACAGAGAGGTGCGGGACACAAAACAGACTGCTACGAGCACTGGAGCCTGGACGAGACAAGACAGAACTGGTGAGCGCTAATACTAGGACAGTCAGAGCTAGGGAAATAATTACAACGAACTGACAACATACAGAGAAACACGAGGAGCTATAAGGGGAAGCTAATGAGATGACCAGAACCAGGTGTGAAACAAGGAGGGCGGGGACAACGATCATACTGACATGCTCACGTGGCGAGCTGTCAAAACAGCTCACGCACAACACACAAACACAGAGACAGGTGATCAGACCCGAGACCCGACAGTACCCCCCCTCCCAGGAGCGCCACCAGGCGCCCCAGGAGGAGGCCCACCTTGTCGCCGACGGAAGTCCTCGATCAACGAACGGTCCAAAATGTCCCGGGACGGCACCCAGCATCTCTCCTCTGGACCATAACCCTCCCAGTCCACGAGATACTGAAACCCTCTTCCACGGCGTCGCTCGTCGAGTAATCTCCTAACCGTATAGGTAGGGGAGCCATCCACAAGACGAGGGGGTGGGGGGGCGGGAAGATCGCCGGCAGGGTTAAGGGGAGAAGAAAACACAGGTTTAACCCTAGAGACATGAAACACAGGGTGAACCCGACCAAGAGCAGGAGGGAGCTTGAGCCTTATCGCCACTGGATTAACCACCTTGGTGACGCGGTACGGCCCAATGAATCTGGGCGCCAGTTTACGAGAGGGCACCCGGAGAGGCAGATCCCTGGTAGAAAGCCATACCCGTTGACCGCACACATAGGTTGGAGGAGAGGACCGGCGACGATCGGCTGCTGCCTTGGTTCGTCCTGAGGTTCGGACCAAAACCCTCCTGACTTTCTCCCAGGTGCGGCGGCAGCGCTGAACGAAAGCCAGGGCGGACGGAACCGCAGCATCGGGTTCCTGTGATGGAAACAGAGGCGGTTTATATCCCACAGAACACCCAAAAGGGGACATACCTGAAGCCGCCACTGGAAGGGAGTTACGCGCGTATTCTATCCAGGAGAGCTGTTGGCACCAGGAACTCGGATTGTTGGATGTCAGACAGCGGAGCATTCTTCCAAGATCCTGGTTGGCCCGCTCGCATTGCCCATTGGTCTGTGGATGGAAACCGGAAGACAGACTCGCAGAGGCCCCGATCTGTCTACAAAATTCTTTCCAAAACCGGGAGGTGAACTGAGGACCCCTATCTGAAACCACGTCAACCGGCAATCCATGGAGCCGGAACACGTGATCCACCATCAGTTGGGCGGTCTCCCGGGCGGAGGGCAATTTGGGCAGGGGAATGAAATGAACCGCCTTGGAAAAGCGATCCACCACAGTGAGAACCACAGTGTTACCCTTCGATGGGGGAAGCCCAGAGACAAAATCAAGGGCGATATGTGACCATGGACGGGAAGGGACAGGAAGAGGATGAAGCAGACCATCGGGAGGGCGATTCACTGGCTTACATTGGGCGCATGTGGGGCAGGCCAACACAAACTGTCTGACATCTGCGGCCAGTGTGGGCCACCAGAAGCGTTGACGGATGGCAACCAACGTTCTCCGAATCCCAGGATGGCAAACCAGCCTGGACGCGTGACCCCACTGAAGGACCTCGGGGCGCAGCGCAGCCGGCACCGGCAACCTGCCCGCCGGGCACTTCCCTGGCACTTGCACCCCTCGACCGGCCTCCTCTACTCGCCGCTCGATACCCCAAGAAAGAGCCCCGACCACCACCCCTTCAGGAAGAATGGCTTCGGCCGTAAGCTCCCCCTCCGGAGCCCCGAACAGGCGCGAGAGAGC
>NW_015666800.1:1563627-1566815 GCF_001515625.1 Sinocyclocheilus rhinocerous
GACTGGACAGAAACGATTGTCAAAAATGCTCATGTTTGCAGTGCACACTTCTTATCAGTAAAGGTTCAATAAAGTATTGTCTTTTGTTGTTATGGGCGCGTCTACAGATTTCTTGCCATATGTCTGTTTCTTGCATCTCACGACTATGTTGTGTATGAAATAACGTCTGTGTGCATGTGTGTGAAACAACAAACTGACGATTTATATATTATCATTTGTAATTGTATATACATTGTTGTGATTAATTGTGGCTGGAACAATAATGTAGCTGTAAAAATAGTTGCTTGCTGAAATTGAAATGTATATACATCTTCATCATGACTAGATAGACACGGTTAGTTTTTCTTTACTATACACGTTAGATGTGATCCACCTCATAGTAACAATCCTGTCAGATCGTCCATCCTTTGAGTGGGAGTGTAACGTTACAGGTCGGCCGATCTGGTTTCGTGGTTAAAGTTAACCTTTTTGACATGTTTCCGTGTTGTTGTTGCTCAGCAATGGCATGGACGTGATGTTGTCTGGGGGTTTGGCAAAAGGAGAGTGGGACGGTGGGCGGTGCTCGGGGTGGTGACTGAAGGCGGTGACTGTGTCGTTCTGACGTCACCTTTTTACGGAAGTCACAACGGTTCGTGAAAAATCACAGCTACTTTATGCAGGCTGTGTGCATTTGACTGTGGATTGACTGTTTTGAAACTTATATGGTAGTTACATAGCACCTAGACCTCAGTTATCATGAAAAAAGCCAGGACATTTCAGTTTTGACAATATGGGACCTTTAAAAAAAATCACACAGACCCCAAACTTTTGAACGGTTGTGTACGTAGTAACATACATTAATTTTTACTTCATGAATATTTAAGACATAAATGTTTTTTATTAGGAATGTATCAATATTCAAATGATTCTGATAAGCCACTAATTTTGTTACGGATGATAACCGATGGATGATATTAAAATGTTACACTATTTTTATATAATAATCTGTCATGGCGCGGTACAGAAACACACCGTGTAAACAAGGGTCTGGGTCCAAGTGCAGGTTTATTTGACTGCAGGGAAAAACAAAGGTAAAAACCAAAACAGAAAACAAACAGAGCTAAGACTCTGACACACAGGCTTGAGACAAGGAAGGGAATCTGATGCAATACGGCCACGTAGAGCTTGCATCAGTCCACATATCACAACTCGTACAACAACTACTAACAACTAATAATCCGCCTAGAGAGGCGTGGGGAAGGCGTATAAATAGCCCTCAGGATGGGCAACAGCTGTGTGTGAGTGAGTGTGTGCACAGGTGTGTGGAGTCAAGGTAACGGAGTTCAGGATGGGCAACAGCTGTGTGTGAGTGAGTGTGTGCACAGGTGTGTGGAGTCCAGGTAACGGAGTCCGGGAGGATGGGAAGTGGCGACCTCTGGTGGTGAGAGGGAGAACACCAGACGCCAGACCCTGACAGGACCCCTCCTCTAAGGAACGGCTTCCAGACGTTCCAGAGCGCCCACCCAGGGGAACGGCAGAGCGGGGATGGAGTAGGGGGAGGGATGGGGGGCCCAGGTCCGTGTGGTAGCGGGGGACCTGGGGACTGGGGCAGAGCCGGTGGAATGGGCACCCAGGGCAGAACCAGCGGCCACCACAGCGGTGTGTGTGGAGCTGCCGCCTTGAAAAGAACAGAGGCGAGTTCCACCGCCTCGGGGGAACTGCGAGCGGGCACCGCCGCCCCGGGGGAACTGCGAGCGGACACCGCCGCCTCGGGGGAACTGAGAGCGGACAAAAACTACAACTAGTAACAATCACAAACAATAACTAATAATCCGCCCAGAGAGGCGTGGGGAAGGCGTATAAATAGCCCTCAGGATGGGCAACAGCTGTGTGTGAGTGAGTGTGTGCACAGGTGTGTGGAGTCAAGGTAACGGAGTCCGGGAGGATGGGAAGTGGCGACCTCTGGTGGTGAGAGGGTCACCAGAGGTCACCAGACGCCAGACCCTGACATAATCTAAATGAAACACTAAAAAGTAAAATCAGTCACTTAGACATCAAAGCATTATAATGCAAAGTATGAAAATGGACATTAATTTTGGCATTTGCTAAAGATTACATTTAACAGTATTATTAAATTATTAATTTTTAAAAATCAATATAATAAAGTTATTTATATATTGTGCATTGCTACTTATTAGTGTCTGTAATGTGTAGAGCCCGACCGATATATTGTTTAGGCGATATTATCGGCCAATATGAGCCTGTCGCAGATATATCGTATCGGCGAAAATGCCGCCGATATGAAAATTTTTTTTACAGAACATATAACGCAGATGAAATGCTTCTAAATGGTGTAATGGTTACTTAGTTTGTCCAGCAGAGTGCGCTCCATTGTTTGCCACTGGTGGCTCAGGTCAGTGTAGAGATGAGCGGATGAGCTCAAACTTCACCCGAGTCTGCTACTTCAAATAAATTATCCGCCCGCCACCCACCGCACCTATATTTAATCGTCACATACAATGATTCTAATTCTTAGTTTTGCATGATGATATGATGAATGGATGGCTCATTTTTAACAGCAGATTCAGTGGCGTTAGAGCTGATCTGCGCATCACAGCACGCTTCTGCGGCGCATACGGCTCCACGGCCACCGAAGCTTATTGCGGCCACTCAAGTCAATGCTTGTGTTTATACCGGCCACGCCGTGGCCCAGAACTCATGCTTATCACATCGGTCACATCACATTTCTTAACTGGGTGTCTATACCAGACGCGAGCGCCGTGACAAAATACAATAGAACCCAATATAATCAGTAGTGCTGTCTACACTGGATGCGGCGCGACGCAGCACGACAAATCCTGATGCCTCGTTCTATTTATGACGTACTGACACAAAGCACAAATTATTTTCAACGGTCACTTTGTAGTCCAGTGTAGACATGGTGTGTCAGCATAGTTTGTACAGTCAGTAACGTAGCAGATTGAAAAGTTAGTATCTTTCTGCAGTCCAATAGACGGCAGTGCGGTGGTGGCTTGAGTCTGTTGAATGGTGATTTAACGCTACGTTGTCACCTAGTTGGTGAGACTCAATGAATTAAAGTAAATAAACAATGTCCCCGTCTTTTACTCTCACAATGAGCTTATCATATTCGTTTGCTACATTAGCAGGGCCCAATGATTTCCGCGATGCAGAAAACATGGATGGAATCG
>NW_015666800.1:1566850-1610605 GCF_001515625.1 Sinocyclocheilus rhinocerous
TAGCTTGCTTGCCCTACACAGTTACCTTGTTTATTTTCTTAATTCAAGTTATATATATTTAGTTCTATTTGTGTTTTTTAAGTTATTTATAATAAGTGAAGTTTACTGTTAAGTGCACTGATGTCAGACTAATTTTGAATAATAAAGTTTATTGTTAAATACCCTGCTTCCATTACATAGGCCTATTTGTCACATAGTGACACACACGTGTTTGATTACCACATTTGAGTTATCATTGCAAAAAATGTGTTTATGTATATATATTCTGTTTATGTATATACTGTATTCTATATACAGTATACCAGTCAAAAGTTTGGACACACGAATGGGAAGTGTGTCCAAACTTTTGAATATACTGTACTGTGATATAGCCTACACAAAGAATATCGGCCGAAATATCGATATCGGGTTTTTTACGCCCTAATATCGGTATCAGCATCGGCCCCAAAAAACCCATATCGGTCGGGCTGATGCTTATTTATACCATTGCAGGGCTTTTCAAAGAAATTTATCACTAGCAAATCATTTACTATAATGTAATGACATATTAGTGATTTATATTGTTTGAAAAAACTTTCATTAGAATACATAAATACTTTTGAATGGTTGTCTAAATAAAAGATGCATCTTGCTCTTAGAGTGGTGTAGTTGAGGCATCTACTGTACCATCAAGGGCTAAATGAGTATTGCTAACCAGACAAGCCCTGACAACACATGTTTGGCTGTCTTATTCTTTTCCCTTTTATCTGTCATCTACAAGGGGATCATTACGTGTTGAACGGTAATAAGTTTTGGATTACGAACGGACCAGATGCAGATGTTCTGATTGTGTATGCTAAAACAGACCCAGAGGCAGCAGCCCGTGGCATCACTGCTTTTATCGTAGAGAAGGTTAGAAAAGCTGAACCACGTCCTACTGAATGATTGATTACCGTTTACAGTTCAGTCTGAAATCATATTACACCTAGCGTTGAGATTCTGATTGAATGTTTCATTTTTAATCTGTTGATCAGGAAGGCAGCAGCTTCAATAGATAAGCATGTCATAATCATTGTGCTTGTGTTCTTGAAGGGCATGCCAGGATTTAGCACGGCGCAGAAGCTGGATAAACTGGGAATGAGAGGATCTAACACCTGTGAACTCATCTTTGAAGACTGCAAAATCCCTGGTGTGAGAAGTCTATTATGCATATTTTTTTATGTCTGAATATGCTGGAGGTCCAAACAACATTTTAAAATGTTCTGTTGTGGTTTCAGAGGAAAAGATATTGGGCCCGTTAAATAAAGGAGTATATGTTATGATGAGTGGGCTGGACCTAGAGAGACTCGTCCTGGCATCCGGACCTGTTGGGTAATTGTTGCTCTGTTTATTTTCAGTAGCATGCTTAGAAATGTAAATTGTCTAATAGTTATTTTTGACCATTTTCTGCATTCCCTCAGCATCATGCAAGCTGTGCTTGACCATGCAATTCCTTACCTACATGTTCGTGAAGCCTTTGGACAGAAAATCGGACACTTCCAGGTATGCTTTTCACTCTGAAATATTTGAGGATTTGTTTGTTCAACATGTTTAATGTTTGTCTATTAATAGATGAAATTACTGTTTGCCAACAAACACTCGGCCATGGTATTTCCGGGTTCATGTATTTTTTAATAATACTTTTAATATGAGGTGTTTCCCAGGCTTTAGAAGTGTCGCACTATATGTGCGCTCAACAACCTGTTACATGTCCAACAAATGAAAATGCTGAATAAGTTCAAACTGGTTTTAAATGGAAACTTTTTTCACCATAAACCATAGGTATCGCTTTATAATAACTTTCTTTAACAGTAATAAACATTATAGAATTTATTAATTAAACATATAATTAGAACCATATTACTATACTTCAGAAGTGTGGGGTCTTTTCAAAGAAATTAATACTTTTATTTGTCAAGAATCGATCAGAAGTGACAGTAAAGACTTTTCCATTCTTACAAAATGTTTCCAATTCAAATAAATGCTGTTCTTTGGAACTTTCTATTCATAAAAGAATCCTGAAAAAGTGTGCTGCTTAATATTTTTATGGAAACTAATACAACCCTTTTAATCTGTGATCTTAAAAATAAATATTGCTTGAGCATTAAATCAGCATATTAGAAAGATTTCTGAAGGATCATGTGACACTGAAGACTGGAGTAATGGCTGCTGAAAATTCAGCTTTGCTGTCAGAGGAATAAATTACATTTTAATATATATTAAAATAGAAAAGTAGTTTTTTTTATTGCAATACTATTTCACAATATTACTGTGTTTTTGATCAAATAAATAAGAGACTTCTTTCAAAAACATTTTTAAAAAAAACTCTTTTGAATGGTAGTGTTTATACACATAATTGAATTTTATTTATGTAAAGTTATTTGTTCCCTTGGCAATAAAATTAATCAAAATAATTTTTCCCCATTGACTAGCTAATGCAAGGGAAAATGGCTGATATGTACACACGGCTTAGTTCATGTCGACAGTATTTATACAACGTTGCCCGTGCTTGTGACAAAGGCCACTTCAGTGCTAAGGTAAGAGCTATATACCCAGTTTATGTTATTTGACTGCTTTGTTTTATAATGTTACATATCGGCTTGGAAATGATGCATACAGTGCTTGCAGAGTGTGTAGTAGCAGTACTGATTTGTGATGTTATTGTAGGACTGTGCTGGGGTAATCCTTTATTGTGCTGAGAACGCGACTCACGTTGCCTTGGATGGAATTCAATGCCTGGGTGAGTGCCTAATTGTTAGCACAGCAAAAGCTACAATAAATAGCTCCCGATGTACCTTAGGTAGAGATCAGGGCCAAACCTTCTGTCTTTATTCATTCTTACCACAGCATGGAGTTACTGGGTGTATAAACGGCAAACAAGTCAAACTTGTACCTGTTGCCATAGATGCTTTGTGTTTTGAACATACATGCAAATTTGATTTGCCTGAGATAATTGAGCTTTCATGTGTTGATTGATTGCAATGCTTATATATTGATCCAACAGTTTGAACAGCTAATGTTAGACTGGTCCTGTTGCTATGACAGCAACAAAAAAATGGAACAATTCACGATTGTGTCAAATCGTCAGCAAATTAAGTCCTGCTAATTCAATAAGCCCAGGTCTTATGACTCAAGCTCTAGTTGACTCACATTTGCGTCTGTTCACAGGTGGAAATGGTTACATTAATGACTACCCAATGGGCCGCTTCTTAAGAGATGCTAAACTTTATGAGATAGGAGCTGGAACCAGTGAGGTCCGAAGGATGATCATTGGTAGAGCCTTCAATGACATGTTCAAATAAGAACAGCACTTATCGAATGAGAATATGATTCTGCACAGACTGTGTCGCTGTGGCCAGATATTTCATTTCACCTGGCATCCTAATTTTAACACCTTTATTCATGTGAAGTGTTATTGCTAATCAGTTTCAAGAACAATAATGCAAAACTATATGTCATGGTGTTTTCTTTGGATGTCAAAAGCTGTTTAAATGATGTTCTGTAATAATACATACATGGTGAAGTGGTCTCACATACAAGAATGAATGCAATAGTAATAGATGCACAAACCTTAAGTCATTTTAAAAGGACAGATTATGAATTTTTCTTATGTAGTTGAACAGTTAAATTCAAATTTTCTGAAGAAAAAATGCTTATGATGATGGAAACAGCCAGAACAATTAATTTGTCCCAGGTGCCTTTGTCATGTGACATGGGTGTTTCTGTAGCATACTTGTACAGCACTTGCAGTTGTCTTGTCGTTGCTTTCGTTCTCGGAAAATGGTCACTCCGTGTAAGCTATTCTGCATATCACCTCTGCCTCCCTAACATCATTATTTGGGGCTCTTTTTCAAGGGTTTCTTTATAGAGGATATTTATTGAATTGTGTGTAATTCAGACATTCTTTTCCTCTTTCATTTCTTTGTATTTTAAGATTGTGTAATCTTAAGATTAAAAATAAAGTAGCAGTTTTTTGAAGTAAGCTGTTGTATTGACCCATCATACCTTTGTTTTTTTTTTTAGAAACCTGCCTTACTGAATGATCACTTAATTGAAGAAAATGATTGTTTAGAATATATAGTTCAGTCATGAAACTCTAGATGGCGCATTCTGATGGGGTGTTAACGTAACTGATGACATTCAGAGAATTAAACGACTTGGCACAAGCTGATTGGTTCATGCTGCATATGCAGCCAATGAGCTTACTGCCTTGCATTTATATGGTTGGCTAGCATTCTGTTATCTTCCTTTCATCTATTTGTATTGAATTCTGTTGTGTCGGTTGTGCTTTCAGATTTTATTTATTTTCAGAAATGTCTTAAATTAGCAGTGTTATTTTAGTATTATGTGTATATTACAGTATTCATATTTTAGCTTTTATTTTCATATTAATATTTTAAAAAAATATTTATCTTTTAATTCATTTTTAATTTCAATTTTAGTGTTGGTAATTTCAGTAGCTCTTTATTTCAATTAGTTGCACAAAGCAACAGTTCCAGTTTTCATTTATGTTTTAAGTTTTTCATCTAATATTTATATTTTATTTTATTTCAGCTTAATTTAATTTTTAACAGTTTTAGTTAACAATAACAACACTAAAGCCTATTGTTTTCTGGAATAAGATGCCTCAGAGCTGTTCACTATTTCTATTATCAGTACATTTCTTTAATTCTTAAAATTGAAAATCAAAATCAAATGTATAAAATCAAAATATATTTATAATTCCATATGATCTATTCCCAGTTTTAGGATAGGCCTATAGTTCATTCATAATATTCATATAATTAATTGTGACAGATAAAACTGTAATTGATTAGTTGTGAGTTAAAAGACCTTGTAAAAAAACAAACGTTTGTAGACACAGTTCATTGAATACGCATAGATCTTTTGTGACAACAAATAAACAAGTGAGTTTATTTCTGTATGCAAGTGCAGTTTCAAAATAATATCAATATTGGCATTGTTTGAAGGGATTGCTGAATTCACAAAATATTATTTTATTAATTCAATAAGAACTAGGCACAAGCATGAAAACACTGTTAGAGAAAAGACAATGTGGTTTATGACAGTGTATTCTGAAACTTTCTGCTTGTCAAATGTATGTCCATAAACTAGTCAGTCAATGTGATGAGCTACCTGTGTGATGTTGAGGGGGACTGACTTCATAAATAAACTAAAGTCTGTGCTTAGAAAAGCTCTAGCATCATTCACTTGCTGATTTCACATGTTAGATATATAAGCTCAAGTAAGATTCATAAGATCAAGTGTCTAAATGTTTTTTTGGGGCCACTGTTTTAATAATGGGTTTTCATGTTCCACATGTGCCCATAGCCCTTTAAGAAACTCCATGTTGTTCTAGCCATGCCTTACGTCAGCACACTGGCCATGTTACAAAACCTAGTGAGCCGCCTATATAAACAGCATAACGGACATCATAGACGTGTTCCTAACCCGCATTTTTGAGC
Organism: Sinocyclocheilus rhinocerous; assembly: GCF_001515625.1. Lineage (NCBI taxonomy): Eukaryota > Metazoa > Chordata > Actinopteri > Cypriniformes > Cyprinidae > Sinocyclocheilus > Sinocyclocheilus rhinocerous. Next base: position 1,572,334 of record NW_015666800.1, read on the forward strand.
ATTACAGGTACGTGCAGCATGTTTTACAGAACCAAAGACGCGTTGTGCGTCAGTTCAGTTGACTATGATACATAAACATGCAGTCTATGTAGGCAGCGTTTAAGGTTTTGTGACACTGCCATTGACAGCGGATGGTGGTGTTACGTAAACTTCATGGCAAAAGTGTTTGTGTCAGTTCTGCATGAGTCTGCTCTATTCCAGGTGTTCTCCTCATGATGACAGTACAATGAGCTGCTCTTCCCATGTATCCAACAGAGAAACGACACCGGACCAGCAGTGTGTGTTACCAATAAACTCTGTCATTTAAATCCACGACACCACTCAAGGTAAGAGAATCTGTGCGTTTAAAAGAATTAAGTTTTAGGCTAAAGTCGATATTTTTAGCGTGCTGTCCTCCAACATTAAGTTTCATTTAAGCCCGTCTCACTGTTAAGTAATTAAGAGGGCTTTTAGACAAGAAGTCCAATTAATCGTTTAGTTTCGTTATTCATAATGACAGGGTTGTTGTCTATACATCACATTCCTACGCGACGCGTCAAAACTGGAGCGCTCCCATTATAATCAACGAATTTGTCCGAAGGTTTTTGCGCTCGCTGTAGATTATAAAGAGAGCGTTCGAGTTTGTCGCGTCGCGTTGCTCGCAGTGCAGGCGATGAGTTGTTTGTCTAAGCTTTTGTTTGTTAGTAACGCATTTTCGGGTTGCAGTCTTTACTCTTGATTGTTCTCTTGCAAAAACACTGGAACTAACATGTTTGCTTTTCTTCACCTTGTCGGACTTTTGTTCAAATAGTTACAAAAGGGCCAGGTTTCAAACTTTGGAAACGAATTTTGGAAAATGATGATGCTGATTGATATTTTTCCTTTGCTTTTTGTATACTGGATCAAAGACGAAAAGGGGGGTTCAAGCATAAAAAAGTGTAATACAGCTTTAAATGTTTTTTCCCCCCATGTATACCGTTTCATTTTATGTTTTTTTTTTTCTGAGCAAACAAATAATGACTATAAGACATTTTTAACCATAATTTACACAAGACACCCACTAAAATGTCATTCAGTGTAACAATAATTATACCATACATTTTGTTAGGCATATTTTAAACAAGAATCATTTGATGACAAATTAAAAGATTATATTTAAGGATGCAGTGCAGCCCTCAAATACCTTTATACATCTATACCTTTTTAAATCTTTATACTTTGCCTTCAAACCACTAGGTTTTACCCATTTGTCAGCAAGAAGTTTTTGTAAGGAAGTGAAAGTCATTTTAAAATATAAAAATATTTAGTATGATCACATTCTTTTATCTATTTCACTAAGTACTGGTCAGAATAAGTATATTGTTTTTTGCCATTTCACTGAATGACGTGTTTTTGTAATTTAGGATTGCCACACCATGGAAAGGTGAAATTATCAAATATTTAAGAGCAATAAAGTCACTTTTCTTGCAGCACCACACAGTCTTCCAGGTGCCATCTGATTACAGGTGCATCTCAATAAATTAGAATGTCGTGGAAAAGATTTTACACTTTAGAACATTATTTCCCCCATATTTTGACATGTTATTTTCACAAAAGTCATTTAAAATATGAAAGTAGACAATTTACTTGCAATCAACATGTTTTTTATGCATTCAAAATGACTTTTGTAAATGGAATTTGATGCGAACACCAAAATGGTGACATCTCGTCTTTGACCCATGCTGCATTTTATTGGATCTTAAAAAGCTTAGTTTTGTTAACTGAGGCTATTTTTATTGAATGTCACTCAACAAAAGTGTTTTGACCTTTTTTAAAGAAAATACCAGAATGTTTTAATATATGTTATATATAATAAGTTACAGAATTTTCTTACAATTTAGACTTACTTTTGTTCTTGTGAAATATATACTTGAAATACATTTGTATCATCATGATTATGAAAATTTAATGTTGATGTTAGACACGAGGAAGAGCATATTAAATGTTTTGGCTCATGTATTTATGTAAAATGTATATATTTTTTAGTGTACTACAAGATGATGGTGCACTTATATTTGCTTTAATAAGCTATATTTATGTTTTATGACATTTCTGTATGACCGTGTTCACATATTACTGTGCTGTGAGATGTGACGATACTAGTTAAAACTTCTGTGTCTGTCGAAAAAGAGTGATATTGCTGTTCATTTACCTGACTAGAGATGACATTATAGTTTTCTGTCTTTCAAGTACTATCTACAGTTGTTTTATTCAAGAGGGCAAAGGTCATTGTAAGACTTTGGTTTTGTTCATTTATTCACAAAATGTTTCGCCGAAAGTTTTTAAAATTACATATCAGTTGTCGTTACCTTTTTCAGTTAGGTTCATAACACCCATAATGTAGATATGTCATAATTTAAAGGGGTCATATGATGCGATTTCATTTTTTCCTTTCTCTTTAGAGTGTTACAAGCTCTTGGTGCATAAAGAATTATTTCAGTGTATGTATTCTATGCTGTCACTAATAGTTGAATTATTCTCGTGTGATGAAGCAGGCTTTTTTTCTGACATTAGAATATATATAAACACTTAAAAGTCATGACAAACAAGCTGATATGAAAATGTATTTTAGGCCACATGACTGAAACTGATAGGTAAGCTTTTTTTGTTTGTAATATTTCTCATGTTTTTTGAATTTTCAGTTAGTACATTGGTTGGTTTGATCAGCTACTGGCTTGCCAGTTTTATGGCTATTATTATGCAGAACCTCTTTTCATACTGTTGCCATGTTGAGGAGCTAGCGTATGTTCTGTTGTCCCATTTTCTGATCCAATTATAGGATTTCTGAATGATGCTGAGTTATGTAGTCTGATGTTCAATGCGGTTTAATTCACATTCCTTTTCGCTGCCTTTTGTAAGTGCCTGAATTCTAAAATAATGACTATATGTTCATGTTGAATTGTTTTGTTTTTACATTTCATTTGTTTTGTTTGATCTAAATGGCTTCATAAAAGTAAATGTGGTCTTGAAAGTTGAAAATCTACACTTACAAGGCAATGTTCTGCAAAACATTTCCTACTAACCATCCAAAACAGTCAGCTAAAGGTGAAATGTTTTGACAAAACCGACAAGGTAAAATATAACCTAGAGTCTAAATGCTACTATCAAGAGAGGATATGAATAGCGCACAGGTCTGCTGAATATAAAATGACAGTAATTATGGTATTACGTAGATGGAAAGCTTGAAGCTGAAGGAAAAGATACAAGCAGTATAAATAAAAATTAAAAGGGTTTTATTCCCTGTTTAGGGCTTCAGGGTCCATTATATTTATTGTGGTCCTCAAGAGTATTACCTTCCTTGTAAATATTTTGATTGGTAAATAGGAAGCAATGTTTCTAAACCTATCTAAATGTATACATCCAATATTGACAGAAATTGATAGATACATATACAGTATATATCAAAATTAAATATCAAACAGTTTTCAGATATAGAAATAGTTTTCTTTTGCGCTCATCCTATTTTCTTTGTCAAATGCGCTTAGTACAGCTCAGTCTCTCACTGAATCAATTCAGCTCATATTTAACATGAATTATCACCTCTTGGGAAAAAGAAATCCATCAAACATGTATGCACGATTAGGATTTTTCACTGAGCAGATCATCAGTGATATCCCATTACAGACAGCAGTTTATGTGCAGCAAATTGACTTTTAGATTAATGGTCCATAACCCCTTTTACCAAATTTGTACAACATGGAGTATAACAGGGCCGCCTCGTCTCCACTCGTTGCACATCAAATCTGAAAATTTGACATGGAGAATTGGATTTAAAAAGACAAAGTTGTAATGATTACACAACGGCTTCACTGTATTGATATGCATTGCAAGTGGAGATACAGGGTATGCACTGGTTCATATTTAGAGCATTGATTCTTTTGCTGATACAAACAAGATATAAAATAATAGCTTCTGTTGATTTAATAAATTCGCTTTGCTGCTGATCTGCCAGAGCTAATATAAATGTCTTCCAGCGGAACTAAGGGACAAAGACACTTACAGAATTTGAACCAAGCAAAGCAAAAATTAGGGATATTAGGGATATATGTTTTAAATATTTAAAACATCTCCTTCCTCGTGCATCTTTAAGGATTCATTTCCAAACAGTATTGAATATTGTATATTGACCATGCTCATTTCCCCTATTTTAACATTAAGATTACCTTTTTACATTAAGATTATCTTGGGTAAATCTCAAAATAAATATTAATTTCTCATACTGTGCATTAAAATATTGTTATGAAATTCACTTTAATGTATTTAAAACTGCTATAGAACTTTAATATATTTTTAATATCACTACCCAAAATGTATGTTGTATTGCACACTTTGACAATGAAATCTCGGACTTGTTTATAGTCTTCCCATCCTTTCCCATTTAAAAAGTTTACTTTTGCACTGAAAAAAAAAAAATATATATAATCTGACCAGATAAACAAGCTTTTCATGCTCTGTTTTAAATATTTAAAACATCTCCTTCCTCGTGCATCTTTAAGGATTCATTTCCAAACAGTGCTTTGAATTATTACAAATGTCAGCTGACTAATCAGCGATGACTAATTGTTGTTTTCCCTTGACGGCAATGTACTGAAAGCTGTTCTTGGAAGCCTATAGAGTTGCAGTATCTCACTGGTGACACTATGAAACAAATGTGTCATTTTTATTAAGATAATTTATGGTGAGATTAGGGTTATTTGAGTTACAGACTCACATGTCCCTTCTTTTTATCTCAGCAATCCCGAAAGGCAAGACATTCTTCAGTCTGCATTAAAAGTACTTTGATTACAGTATTTCTATTTGAATGAAGACGCTGTGGAATGTTCTTCATTACCTTCAGGACATGTGTCCCTGAGATTTCCAGCTCGCACATATACTTGATGGGGAAGAGTCGTTTCATGTGGCTAATCTTAAACCCGTCAGACACTACCTGGTCCCGTGCCAGAGTCACAGCTGTGAAATTTACTGGTGTGTTCGGGGAGAGGACGGGGGGTAAGAGTGGCCACCGAAACCAGATTCAGCTGTTTGTGGCTTTGCAGCTGTGGTCGACGTGAATGGGGTTGAAGCTCTCCTGGTCTATTATTGCTGCTAAAGTGTTTATCTTAAAAGGACGATAAAGCCTTTTCATGAGGCACTCTAAAATCTTCCAAGCCAGACCTCAGGCTTCCCCTGAAGCTTGTGGAGCACATGGTCTTCAGAATCACAGATGGCAACGCCCAGCGTGTGAGAACACAAGATTGAGCTGCGTTGTTTGTGCTGGTTGTTACTACACAGCTGAAAACCCAGTCAAACTATTGTTGATTTTTTTTCTCTCAGAATGCTGAAAGCATCTAAAGGAGTCTATTCTTTCACTGAAATCTTAACAAGATTTGTCATACGATTGTATTCTGAGAAAAAAAAACATCCCTTGCGCTTTCCTTGGCACTTTGCCCTGTGTCTTTCATGCCTTTTGAAGACTCTTTAACAGCTAACAAGAGTTTGACTTCCTGTGTTCTGTCAGTTCAGTGGCAACAAACTGTCATCTGAGGGTCTGAACTAACACCATCATACAAATTAACATGCTTTTTACATCCAAAATCTCTTCACTCTTTCTTTAGATGTTTTGAAAGATCTTTAACACTCTTTTCAGACTATGGTGTATGGCTGCATAACCATTTATGTTCAACTTGACAGTAACTTTAAATCAAACTAATCAAATTAATTGTGGAAATTTTTCCTAAAAAGAATAGTCCACCCAAAAATGAAAACTCTGTCATCATTGACTTCCCCTAGTGTCGTTTCAAATCTGTATGACTTTCTTTCTTTTGCGGAACATAAAAGAAGATATTTTGAAGAATGTTGTTAACCAAACAGTTTTGTTTCTCTTTCAAAAAATCGCTCTGTATCTCACTATGGGAAACACCTCAGGCGTGATAGCACCTATCACACCACGTCTGTCCGCAGGGAAGACAAATCACAGCTCATGACCAGGAACCCACACCCTTCCTATATATACTGCTGTGATGCCTGAAACAGCATTCTTGATCTCTTCCCTGTGAAGACTTTCTTTCAGCACCTAGGTTGCCCTGATCCAGATCACAGACATACCGTTAAGGTTGACGTTGCAAAACGCGGTGCAGTTGCAATCTGTTTGATTGTTTGCTTGTTACTGAGTTTCTCTACATCGCTTTCAATAGAGCAGTCTCCAATAGCTAATGTGTCAAGGCGAGCTACAAGTCTGACTTGTCCACCATGTCGGTGTCTAAGATTGCGGCGGAGAGAAGGAAAGATGCCCCTTCCCGCTCTTGTCCGGCAGCTTGTGGATTCATGATCTCCGGTAGAGATCCCCATCCGATGTGTATCACTTGCATGGGTGTTAAGCATGCTCAGGCTGCATTGGTGGATGCAGAAAGTTGTGCACACTGTCGGGTCATGCAGGCAAGGATCTTGGAATGAAGGCTTCGGGTGGCCACATCCTCTAAAGATGATCGTGTCACTCGGCTATCCCTCTGGCTAAAGGGGCTCAACCCTCTCCCCCGTGGGATCTTTCTTTGTGGGGGGATATTAAGGATTCGGAGTCCTCCAAGCTTAGACAATTTTTTTTCGACCAACAGCTGCTAGAGGAAGGCGGGCGAGCGGGGAGTGGGGGGTTGATGAGGAGGGCGATATGTTAGCTCACCTCCTCAGAGATAAGCCAGATGATGAGGAGGATGACGCTATCCTGTCTGTGGCCCAAGCGTCCAGGCCTGTGAGCACACAGACTGGTGATCTGCCGTCAAATGTGATGGATTGTGACTTAGTGGAGGTTTGTAAATGTGCAGTAGCTAAGCTTAACATCGCTTGACCAGTAATTCCGGGGGACCCGGGAGTTAAACGGGATATTTACGACAGTAAAAGGCCTTCCCCCAGCGAAACAACTGCTTCCCGCTTTACCGGCATGCAGTGGCAGAGATGAAGTGATCGTGGGATAAGCCCTTCTCTCATAGAGTGTCTGTCAAGGGCTACTCTTTACTGGATGTGAACGAGATGGAGAAGATCGGGCTTTCTAACCCTCCCTAACAGCCAGTGGCTCACCACCTGCACCCAAACAGGCGGACCACTCTCTCATCTGCCAGCCAGTGGCGGAGCCAGGATGTTTTCACATGGGTGGCCAGGGAGGGGCCAGCAACCAGTCTGGGGGGGCACAGTCTTTACTGGATGTGAACGAGATGGAGAAGATCGGGCTTTCTAACCCTCCCTAACAGCCAGTGGCTCACCACCTGCACCCAAACAGGCGGACCACTCTCTCATCTGCCAGCCAGTGGCGGAGCCAGGATGTTTTCACATGGGTGGCCAGGGAGGGGCCAGCAACCAGTCTGGGGTGGCACAGAAATATTCATTATTTCAATATAAAAATGTTTCACTGTAAAGTACTGGACTGTTTTAGTATTTTATGCATTTAAATGGTTTCATTTTCGTTTGTACTTTACAAATGAACGAGAAAAAAAATAGTATATTTTTTAGTATAAGTGCACTGTGCTCACTTTTACTTGTGGATTAAATTACAAATAAAAAATACATAGCCTATCAGCTTGCGCCTTATATTGTGATCTCTCAGAATAGGCTATATTTTATATGCATTTGAGAGACTTTCTTTAATGTGATGCATATATAGCCTACATGCATGCACAGTTTGCAACTTTAATCGTCTTTTTGGTAATTTCATGACTTAACTGATGACAGGAAAAAAAGTGACGAAAACTGCAGTTGTGAGTGGGGTGGCCAAAGGGGTGGCCAAGCTTAGGTCAGTGGTGGCCACGGCCACGCCTGGCACCGCCTCTGCTGCCAGCCCCTCCCTCCCGGGGAAAATGGAATGCTTCACTGCTTCCATGTACCATAAAATTTATAAATCAATGGCGCTAGCCGTGCGGGCCCTTAACGCAACTTCATTGTTGATGGCCTATCAAGCTGAGCTTTTGGAGGAGCTGTGCAATGTACTTACCTTGAGTGGTGCCGTACAGAGCTGTGGCCATACTATGGTTCATGTGCCTCATACTGAAGAGTGTGCGCCCTAAGCACAGTACGGCTGACAGGACAGGAAAGTTTGTTTTACTGACATATAGCCTAACAACATCTCATCAGACGCAGTTCACTGTTGTTCAACTGAAGCTCATTTGGCTCCTGTACCTTTTCCACGGTCGTTTGACTTGTGCCAGGCGATGTTGAAGTGCGCATCTGAAAAGTCCCGTTTGATGTGGTCGTAAAGAGATACGGCGGTTGCGCGTCTTAATAAATGCACTTCTTGTCAGGAAAAAAAGTGACGAAAACTGCAGTTGTGAGTGGGGTGGCCAAAGGGGAGGCCAAGCTTAGGTCAGTGGTGGCCACGGCCACGCCTGGCACCGCCTCTGCTGCCAGCCCCTCCCTCCCGGGGAAAATGGAATGCTTCACTGCTTCCATGTACCATAAAATTTATAAATCAATGGCGCTAGCCGTGCGGGCCCTTAACGCAACTTCATTGTTGATGGCCTATCAAGCTGAGCTTTTGGAGGAGCTGTGCAATGTACTTACCTTGAGTGGTGCCGTACAGAGCTGTGGCCATACTATGGTTCTCGCCGATGCGGGCGAGAAGTCGCTCTGGCTTAATCTTTCGAGCATTGGGGACAGAGAGAAATTAGATTTTCTTGACGCTCCGGTGGACTTGAAGGGCCCTATCATACACCCGGCGTAATGCTGTGCAAGGTGCGGCGCAAGTGTTTTTGCTAGTTTCAGCCCGACGCAGTTCTCATTTTCCCGTCCTGCGCTGTGCTGTTTAAATAGCAAATGCATTTGTGCCCGTTTGTGCGCCCATGGGCGTGCTGGTCTAAAAAAGAGGTGTGTTCAGGCACATTGTTGGTGCGTTGCTATTTTGAGGAACTGAAAATAGACTGCGCCATAGACCAACTCAAACCTGGTCTAAAGTCTGGCGCAATATTTTTAGAACGATGAGCTTTGTAAAAATCGACGCGTTTCAGAAAGGCGGGGCATAGAGGAGAAACAATAATGTACAGTATGTGGAAAATAATGTGTTTTTTTAACTTTAAACCGCATAAACACATTTCAATACACCAAATACTGTTCTTTTTAGCAGCATCATAGGACCCCTTTAAGAGAATAAGGACAACCCGTTTAGACCGTTTTCCCGTCGTTAAACTAGCAAAAGTGGATTCAGACACGCCCTGAGTGCACCTGCGCCGTGCACTTTAGACCACGCACTTAGATCGTTAAAATAGGGCCCGAAATGTTTATTCGGCTTGGCCGATGCGGCGATGAAACAAAGAGATGCGACCTTCAAAAGAAGGAAGGTGAGGCATTTGACATCTGCATGCCGTGTAAGAAAACGCAGCATCCTCCTGTTTCCCAGTGGCCTGTTCCTCCGATGCAGAACAGGAGGTTTTTGAGCTAGTCCAGGACTGCAAAACCCCAGAGCGCAGAGCAGACGGCTCGTCCCCCCCACTGCTCCAAGCAGTAGTAAACCGTGAGGAAAGCAGTCATTCGCAGCGGCCGTCGCTAAGTCTAGGTCCACACACCCTTCTAGCAAGAAAAAGAGGTATACCTAGGTCTCCACACGGGAGGGACAGACAGCACAAAGGGTTTTCTGTGATGTCCTCTCCCAAGGACAATGATCCAAGCGATAAAATGGTCTCTGGGCCAGACATATCCTGGCCATTTTTCTCTCTGTCAGCTAGATGGTGCCAAAGGTCAATCTATGGAATCGGTTCAACAGAACCCGCTGGCTCTTTATCAGGAGGCTTGGAGAGGGTGTTCTGCTCATCATTGGATCCTTGCGACTGTAACCAGGGGTTACAGGCTTCAGTTTGAGGTAAAACCCACTCCTTTCAACAGGGTTATAGCATCTGTAGCAACAGGGGATTCGGCTTGGGTGCTGGAAGCAGAAGTAAGCCTCCCTTTTAGAGAAAAGAGCTATAAGACAAGTTTCAGTGGGGGAAACTCAGAAGGGCTATTAGTCCCGTGATTTTCTAATTCCAAAGAAAGATGGGGGTTTACACCCGATATTGGACCTGCATGCTCTAAACAAGCACTTAAGAAAGTACAAAATTCAGAATGCTCACGGTTGGAGTTCTTACTCGCTCGATCCGCAAGGGCGACTGGCTTTCCGTGGTCAATATCAAGGATGCTTACTTTCATATAAACATTTACCATGCACACAGAAAGTATCTTAAATTTTCCTTTCAGAGTGAAGCGTACAAATTTGTTATTCTTCCATTTGGGCTAAGCCTAGCTCCACACGTATTCAGCAGGTGCATAGAAGCAGCACTATCACCACCAGACAATACCACCCTCCATTTGCTTCGGAGGAGGAGTGTGATAAGCACATGTTGTATCCGGTATGGGCTTTATGCCATTATGTAAATAGGACACAGTCATTCAGAAAGAATGATCAGTTATTTGTTTCATGGGTTGCTTAATGTAAGGGTAAGCCAATCTCCTCGCAGCGCCTTTCCCATTGGATGGTGGAGGCGATTGAGTTGGCCTATACAGCTATGGGTCTCGATTCCCAGGTGGGCTTAAGGGCTCATTCTACATGAGGTATGGCTACGTCGTGGGCTCTATTCAAGGGGATTTTGGTAGGAGAGCTTGCTGGGCTTCCCCTCATACATTTATCATATTTTACCCTCTGGATGTCACTGTGCCGTTGACTCGTGAGTGAAATGAAAGGTTATCTTTCATTTACGCCGGGTCTGTCCGGCAGCTTCGGAAAGCATGCGTTACAGGAGTTGGCCATATCATTCCCATAGTGAGATACTGAGTGATTGTTTGAAAGAGAACGTAAGGTTACTGGCGGAACCCCAGTTCTCTGAAAACAGAGTGAGGTATCTCACCATGCTTCCCTTCTTGCATGGCACTGGGGAAGAGCGTGCTTAGAATGCCATTTCAGCAGTATATATTGGAAGGGGGTGGGTTCCTGGTCATGAGCTGTGATTGATTTGCCCTGCAGATAGACGTGGTGTGATTGGTGCTTCCATAGTCTATCATGCCTAAGGCATTTCCCATAGTGAGATACCTTGCTCTTTTTTTAGAGAACTGGGATTACGCAAGTAACCATACGTTGATCATTGTACAAAAAAAAATATTGAGAAATTTCTCAAATTATCTTCTTTTATGTTTCACAGAAAAAGAAAGTCATACAGGTTTGAAACAACATGAGGATGAGTAAATGATGACAGAATGTTTTATTTTTTGGGTGAACTATCCCTTTAACATTAAATTAACAGTGAATTTTAAAATAACTGTTAACTTGAAATACTTTAGAAATTGAACAATGTTCATTTTAAATAAGTAAACTGATTAACCAGCAAAATACTTTTTTAAATGTGATATCTTACTAGATTTTACTAAATGTATGATAAAAAAAAATGCAGCAGTGGTTGTCAGAGACCACCATAAACAATGACAATGTTTTAAGTATTGCAAGATAGCATATTGGTGCCTGCATGTTTTACTTATAACACTAAACTTCATGGTCAAGATTGTCAAAATCTGCTTTACATTCAAATATACTTACATAAAATATACTTGATTGTAAGTAGCCTGTACATAAAACATGGCCAGTACTTCTATACCATAAGGGTAACACAAGACACAAAAAATAGTAAAATAAACATTAACTAAATAACATGAAACATCCTAATGTACATTGCCTTACTTATTTTCTTGCAAAAAAACAAAATTGTTTTACAGTAAAATTACATATAATTCAATGTTTTTATTTATTTATTGTTTTTACAGTTTTTCATATTGTATAAAGTGACTTATAATGAACCTATTAGCAAGTTATAATTTTTTTTTCTGTAAAAAATTTAAAATCAAATTTGGTTACAGAAGATGTCATTAATTTGGAGAGCCAAATTATTAAAGCCACTGATATTAAAGCTTGCTTATTTATCACATCAGTAATGAAGATGGGTAGTTGGAGAGGGTATAAAGTGACTTATAATGAACCTATTAGCAAGTTATAATTTTTTTTTCTGTAAAAAAAAATTCTAAAAATTTTTTTACACTAGAATTAGCAGGATATAATATTATCAAATTTGGTTACAGAAGATGTCATTAATTTGGAGAGCCAAATTATTAAAGCCACTGATATTAAAGCTTGCTTATTTATCACATCAGTAATGAAGATGGGTAGTTGGAGAGCTAGATGGCATCCCTTTATTAGGGCCCTTCTTCAGCTTTTCTCATTTGAGTGTGATTATATATTAATATAAAGATTTTAGTTTATTAGATATTATTGAACTTTACATCAAGTCGTTGTCTTGTGAAGCCGTTCCTTCTATTTGTGTTCCTTTTGTTCTGTTTGCCCTAATGCCGATTCACATACACAGATGTTGCATTATGAAGATTGTTATTAGGATGTTTGTAAATGATAAATGTGTCGACTATAGAGGAAAATCTTGTTTGCCAGAACAACCTGTATACGACCTCTAATGGCAGCCAGTGTATCTTGTATATATTCAGAGATAGCATTAAAGAAAAGGAAAAGCTCACAGTATTTCAGGATGCAACCAGTAGGCCTATGTTCTGTCCCACATATGTTCGAGAGATGCTGTTGTTTTATTGGTTTGTTGAGTAAACATAATTTTGAAATCTGCAGCAATGAACAGTGATAATGGTAATTAGCTAAAAAGTAAACAAAACAAAATATAATCGTCTTTACAAAAGGCTTTTGTCATTAACAGGAAATCCACCAGCAGTCGTAACCTGGTAGCAAAGCTTGAAAGCAAAGTGTTCACTTTGTCTGTCTTCTGTTTTAATCCATTAATCTGAAAGCGGCTTTTTCTCTACAGTGATTGTTATTATTATAAGCAGAATTGGTTTTGGCTTTATATGCCAATTTCTAAAGGAGAACCTGTAAACGTCTTTTGAATTTTGATAAACAAGCATATTTCTTATTTAATTGTGCACGTCTTTTGAAAATATGTATATTTTATAAGACCTAAAAATGCCCTATACATTTTTCATAAAATCACTGTTAAAGGGTCATGAAACCCCTGTTTCAGCACCGGTTATTTCTCACCACAGTTTTGAAAAATGCTACAAAAGTGGGAGTGGTGTGCTTTGGAGTGGAGGGGGAAGAGGGGAGACAGACAACTTCAGTTCCAGACAGTTTCATTTCGCTCCCATTGAGTTAAAGCAACAAATAAATGCACAGCCATTTGAATTTGCACTCTGCATCAAAAAAATATAAATATGAACGTGCTGTTGCACGTCTAATAACTTTTAAGGCTTATTTTGCGGCGTTTATATAATTCTTTTGATGGTTTGCGTGTAAACACCTGTAAAAACCTGTTTCACTAAGTGAATGAATTGCATTTGTGCCGAACTCTAATACAAAGCAAAAAGAAACACTCCTTCGGTCTATGAACGTTAAAATTAAAAATTACAAAAATTTAAATCAATGTATGCTAACATTGTCTTCTATGATGTGCAACACAAATACCTCTGCTAAATCTCAGAAAAAGTAGTTTGGTGTTTCATGACTCTTTAAGGTGCAAATAAATGTGTTTTGCTGCTTTTGTTCTGGAATGAGCAATGCTATGTACGTCTGGCAGTTCTTGCATCGATGGAGAAGATGTCAGAGAGGAGCAATTTTAGAAGACAATTAATCTGAAAGCTTCACTTTAGTGCACTGAAATGGAGTAACGTGATTACTCTGAGTCACTAAACTGGCAGAAGGTCGCGCAGTGGACAGTGAACTCTTGGACAATGTGTTAGTGTCAGTATCAGACTGTGCCGCTGCACTCTTGTTGTGATGACACAGTGGGTTAACATTAACGCTTTTTCAGCCTCTTCTCTGAGAATTCTCTGCTTTTCAAATGGCAGTGTCCAAATGAACCCATGGAACCAGTGTGCTCGTGGCCACCTGAGCTGATAAAGCTTAATTATTCGGGTTCTTTTGAGCATTTTTGTAGTTCTCATAACAGCTGATGTGTAATTCCTATCATGTCAATTTGAAAAACAAGTTTAATAATGGTGGTCTGTAGTTTGAATTTGAATATATAGGCAGATGTGCAAAAAAAGTACTATAGTATTTAAGTAAAACCGAATAATACTTAAAGCAAAAGTTCACCCCAAAATGAAAATTTGCTGAAAGTTTACTCACCCTCAGGCCATCCAAGATGTAGAAGAGTTTGTTTCTTCATTGGAACAGTATTTAGCATTATTTCACTTGTTCTCCACTCTCCAGTGGATCCTCTGCAGTGAATGGGTGCCATCAGAATGAGAGTTTAAACAGCTGATAAAAACATCATGATAATCCACAAGTAATCCACATGACTCCAGTCCATCAATTAATGTCTTGTAAAGTGAAAAGAAATAAAACCATCATTAAAGATGGTTTAACTTTAAACCATCTCTTCTGGTCAAAATCCATAATAAGGCTTCCTCCAGTGAAAATGTCCACCCCCTTTGTACTCTCACATCAAAATCCAAAGACATATTTGTTTAGAACACTTTTTGGACTGTTTTTGCTTGTAAACGGTGCTTGATTTGTGCATATTTCTCTCCAAATTTAGATGGGATGACTTTTTGACGAGAGCAATGGTTTGAAGTTTAAAAAATCTTAAAGGGGTCATATGATGCTGCTAAAAAGAACATTATTTTGTGTATTTGGTGTAATGAAATGTGTTTATGCGGTTTAAGGTTCAAAAAACACATTATTTTCCACATACTGTACATTATTGTTTCTCCTCTATGCCCCGCCTTTCTGAAATGCGTCGATTTTTACAAAGCTCATTGGTCTGAAAAAGCGAGGTGTGCTGTGATTGGCCAGCTATCCAGCGAATAGTATTTTGCGGGCATTTCTCTCAGATTAGCCTTTGCAGGACCTTGAAGCTTTTGTCCTCTTATGTCTGTATAGTGATACTGTTGGCTATCATTGTACAGGATTATCATTATGGATTACTCAAATCACTTGGTATGTAGCTTCATATCAACACCCAGGTGTATTTTTAACTAGATGTAACCTCTGTGGATATTTTATCCACATTTCTCTAAGACATCATATCTTCATCACAGTCACATTTTGGCTATCTTTAGTTATCTTAAAGGTGACATATCATGAAAATCTGAATTTTCCAGGTTTTAAGTGCTATAATCAGGTCTCCGGTGCATTATTTACACAGCCGAGTTGAGGCTGTTCTATGCCTGTAAAGATGCAATACCGGATAAAGGCTAAATTATGCCTGTTCTGATGCACCGCAACCCACATATGAAAAGTATACCATTGTAATTTCTGTGTGGATGCATTTATGTCACCTCTGAACAGCATTAAACAATCTGTGGAAATACATCTAAATGCCACTTTAGAGGCACTTCTGTGTCACCTTTGCAGTGTAAATTTGGCATTAGAAAACTATTATTTTAAACAAGGAGATCAGGCTGCAGCTGTAAAACTAGATATACTTCCCATCGATTTACAGTGTGGTTTTCATACTCAACTGCCCTATTTTCCTCTATTCCTTTATTGTTGACTCTCTGATTTATAATTTGAAGACAAAGCAAATGTACACCAACATCTATATTTCATAGCAGTTTTAACAGCATCCAGCTGTTATACATTGTTTCAAGATATTATACACAAAACATCTGACTTTAAGTCTTTAAGGCCATTACTCGTGTTTACATTTTTGCTAATCAGTTGACACAATAAAATGTGTAATTCAAAATATGGGTAAAACACCTGTTTATAATATACATAAAGTTCCTTAATGTTAACAAGGTATATTTTTACAGACCTTTGGTTTATGTTGGGGATTTAGAAGAGTTTCTATTATTTTATTTTTTTGAGTTTTGTGGTTAAAGAGTGGCACTTCTCTTTAGGATGTGGATGATGATCATGTGAGTTGCTTCACTTAACTGAGATCAGTCTGAGATCAGTCTCTTCTTGTTAATTCCATGCTATGCTGTTCCTACTCAGGAAATAAGTGTGTTCATTTGTTTAAATGAACTTGTATTGTCCTTTTGTACGAACCTAAACTAATTGCGTGGAAAGGTTTTCCTTAAGTTCATTGAACAAGCTATATTTTAAAAAAACTAAAATCCATATATAAATCTAACTTTATATTATAGTCTGCAAATTAAAGGCATATTTAGTACTCAAACAAATATCAGTGAGTGTGAGAGTTTAAGTAACATTTCTCTGTAATATTTATACTATAGGGACACTAAATCATTATTCAGTTGAAAATGTGTTTTTAAACCCCAGAACAGGATTACAGCGATTGCATATCTTTTTCAGTGTCATTTGTTTATGAATTTGTTCATAATAGCCTGAGGTACCCGTTTTCACATGCATCTAAAGAGACAAGGACCTATGCTTGACAAACATTCTGTATTGAGAACGTCAAACAACAACAACAACAAAAAACAACCGGTTGTTTGAATTAGATTTGAATAAGGGAAGTAGGGCTTGTTCCTGGAAGGATTGGGATTTCAATGTCATTATGTGAGCAATATATCTTTTTAACTAAAACTCGTGCCTAGACAGCTCTGATAACCTCATGCGAACTTTTATCCTTTGGCAATTATTTCATTATAGTTTCTGAGTATTACTGATGATCGGATAGTCCAAGGCACTCCGTTATGTAATAGCTGTTGATCCAAGGCACTTGCTCACTGCATGCGATCAAGGACTGGCCACCAGTGAGTTTACGGAGCGATGAGGTCTAAACCTCAGCCGATGCCTGTCATTTTTGCATTTTTTCATCACTCAACTACCTGAATGATGCCAACGAGACCTCGTCCCAGCGCAGTAGCGGCTTTCACGAATGCAGCGCATGAATATTATCTCGAGCAGCACGCTACTTCGGAAGTAGGTCACCGATTAAACGTGTCAGCTGTGTGTGCTCCCCTCGTTTCATTTCACTGTTGAGCATCGATATTATTGTAATAGCCCAACAACAGGACCCTCGTTGCTCGCGGAATGTGATTATTTGATCGGGAATACAGCGGAGTGAGTGGATGACGAGGTAAATGAAGGATTACTAATCTGTTTTATCTTGTTTGTGCGCTGTTCTCTGGCGCTCTCTCTCTCGCTCTCGGTGGGGAAATAGCCCGAAACATTACATGATCCGCACACACTGCTGTGTAAATTCGGTTCGAGAGGCGCTTTTTAGTTAGACTTGCGAAACTGTTCTTTCATCGTGCTCAGGATACCATCGCGAAGCTTGGAAATTTCGGCAGGGACCGACCGAGCGCTTTCCGCTTCGGCGTTCGATTCTCACGGTTGGCCGTTTAGTGTTATTTTCAGCACTTACATTAATTGCTCTGGTTAGAGTTGACCGTGCTGGTTCGGTTTCGCAGCTGGGAGGTATGCGGTGGCAGAAACCGTAGGATGTGAAGCGAACGGATCTGTTTTTTCTTTTTTAGTGTGTGTATGTGTGATACGCCCTAAGAGCCGCGCGAGCTTCATCTTTATACACCTCCAGCAGCACGCGCTTGCTGCCTTTATCCTGGATTACTTTAATCGCACTGTACATTTCACTCAGATGTGTTTCCTTCTTCCTTCTTTCGTTTTTCAGTTCTTTTTTTCCGTCCACACCTTCCCGTTCTCCATATCTGCAGTGTTGGAGGAAAAATGAACAACATCTATTTGTGTACAGTGAGTGAGGGGTAACGTTACATTTCAAATTACTAGAAGGGAAAGGCAACTTCTTTCGTCTCTAAACGTCAGATAACACCGCATTCCCATCTATTAAAGCACAGACTGGACGCATTTTTCCTAACGTTTTCTTCGTTTTATGAGCAAAACGCCAGATGGCTCTCCGATTATTTGCCAGAAAGTCATGGGCTGATACCTCAGCCCGAAAAAAACACCCGGAATGGTGGTAAATAATGGGCAGCAGTCCATTTCCCTACACCCTTCCTGAAACTAAAAAGAGAACCTCTAATTTTCCACATTATCGTGCCAACAATTCATCCTCCAGCTACCTTTCATTGGAGAGTTTGTGTTGTCACTCAATTGAACATGACCAGCAGTTAGTCTATTTTATAAGCCCCACATCCCTCCAGATCAATAACTTGTGACATTCACAGAATTACAAAATGTTGATTTAGTTTTCAGTGGCACTTTGAAAGTTTATTTAAAGCTTTCCACATTTGTGAGCACTGTAGGATTAATTTGCGGTAATGGTCTTTATAAGAGCAATAGAAGAGAAGTAATAGGCTTTCAAAAAATATTTTTTTAAGGGAGTGTGAAAAGTTTTATTTCTGGATTAATGTTGATCCGTGGTAAAGATTTTAGAGCTTTTTTTTGTTTGTTTTAATTGATAACTAATGGAAATCCAAAACTGAATATTTTTTTAATGCACGTTTTTGATTACAGTCACTTTTGTGGTTAGTTGAACCACAGAATGATTCCTCTCTTTATCTGGCATGGCTGAATGATTTTAAATGGTCGAGAGCAGTAGGACAGCTGAAGAGGATTGTTTCTGAAATGAGAGAATGCTACAGTTGTCAATTATGGTAGATGCCTTATTGTGTCCATATTTTACTGTTTGGTTTTAGGAATGTGCATAAGAGTGTTTCTTTCACAGGTGCTGAACTTGCTCTGTGCGTTGTAAAGGAGAGCACTACATGCGTCTGAGGTTGACTGATGGTTATGATGACCTCTTTTATTTGACAGATGGAGTTTCAAATACAGCAGCTGTCAAACTTAATAACCGAGCACATGAATAAATGAATCTATTCACACAATCCAAGCAAGCTTGTAGCATTCATACCTTTTCAAAACTTTTCTGTCTTTCATGGTGGAGCACAGTGATACTAATAATACAGGACATAAAACGCAAAATCATATTTGAAATTAATATGAAATTAATTCATATTAATTGAGTGAGTATTGTGAGTATTCCTTCTCTCAAAGAAATACTCTTTGTGAGAAGCAGTCAATCAGCAGAAGTTAAAAGCAGCTTGTAAGTGTATTTATTTCTTGTCTCAGTGTTTAGCGCAGTTGTCGTTGCTAGGAAACGCTTGTTTTGTTTACTGTGTGGAGACGTGCTGAAATCGCGTTTGGTCTCGTACTGTATCGTGGATAAAAGCGTCTGCTAAATGACTAAATAAATAAAATAAATTAGAGCGATGCATCAAACAAAAAGATGTATTTGTATAATAATAGCTACTAGGTCAAACGTCAGTTTCAGCAAGAAAGCCTCAAGGACTTCTGTTCATTTTAAAGGAAGAGGAACTTGTCAATAGGTCAAACAGTTAGTGTTTTGTGTCAGTTAGTGTTAAATTTCATATGGAGCCCAATTACTGTCGTGTCTCCGTGTGTGTTTGACACCTGACTTGCCTTTCATTTAATCAATAGGTCTTGGGGAAACATGTTGGACATGTTAAATCTCCAGAATGTCGTCATGAGCAGATATTGATGAATGTCCTTGAATACTGCATTTGTTTCTCATCTGCAAGTTTAAAGGAATTCTACCTTAATGTCCCACAAAAATTGCAAATCAAATACTTTTTATCTGGAGAACAGCAATTTAAGTGGCACTTAAGAAACTAGAGGCACTCAGACTTATGTTATTTTTACCAATCAAGTGTCTCTGTTCAACTGACTCTTAAAGGAATTCCCAAAAATGAAAGTTGCGTAATTACTTACTCAGTGTCTTGTTGTTTTAAAGGCATTGAGAGCTTCAGTCATTGTACTTATTTGGAAAAGGGCACATTAAACATTTTCCTTTTTGTAGTTTTCAGAAGAAATAAAGTGATATGACTTACTTTGAAACAACACAAGGGTGAGTGAACAATGACAGAATGTTCATTTTTTTGGGTGGACTATGCCTTAAAATTATGCAGAATGTTAATAGGAATGGCTGACCTAATTTTCAGACATTGTGGTACTTTCATGTCAATCATATGTTCATATGTATCGGTATTATGTTTTGCGGTCTCTCTGTACATGTTTTAGCAATTATATACATTTGAAAAATGCACATAGGCTAATTATGGCAGTCTTCCGGGTCTATTAGAGATTAATGTAATCAGTTCTAGAGCCGTGATGCCACACAGCGAAATCCCCAGAGTTAAATCAACTCTGCTCCGAGTACATATTGTCCCAATCTACAGAGTGTTAAAGTAACACTGAAGCCAAGTTAAAGTTAATGGGATAATCAAGCAATTAATTAATTGATGAGTGAACATTATTAAAGAAAACCCGCTGTTAACAATGTTGAAGATGAACAACTACTGCTCAGGCTTTTAGACATGAAAACATATCACATAATCCTCAACAGTGATAACTCTGCTTCAGTGTTACTTTAACACTCTGTAGATTGGGATAATATGTACTCTGAGCAGAGTTGATTTAACTCTGGGGATTTTGCTGTGCAGTATGTGCTAAATGAATGATTTAGGATAAATCTCATGAGTTAAAATCTCAGAAATGTTATACATTATTAATGCATTTTATGTACTCAAGTTCCAAGGCCAAAACAGCATATGCTCATTAAAAAAATTGTTTAGGCCTATTGCACCTACGCCGTTTACTGACCATGTTTGTCCCTGCCCAATTAAAATTCTCTAGCCAGACCAGCAACCTGATTAAGGTGGCACATAAGGCCACATTTGTGCTGATTTTTCAACATCAGTTGACATAGCCGTTCGCATTAATATTAATTAGTAGAGGTTAAAAAAGTCATAATGGCTTCTGTACACACTATAAATTTAATCATAGTGGTTGCAGCTTTGAAATGACAAATTAACAATGCTTGATATTTCCTTGATAGGTTTTGCATGGCAGAGTGTGATGACCCATGCACGGCAGAGGAACTCTTTATGTGGATTTAAGAGTGAATCTGCGGACCAGGTGAGCTGTCAGACAACTATGGACAGAACTTGGCCAGAAAAGAAGGCTAAAAGATGTTCTACCCAAAGAGGAAAAGGTAAGGAAATAAAAGGAAAGACCACTGAGAGAGACCGGAAGCTGTACCCTCTCAGGGGACGACATGGATTGGGTGAAGTGAGTGCGCTTAACTGCTGTGTCTTATTGACGCGCTTAGATGAGAGCGAAACGTGCAGGAAAGCCATGAAGGCCCAGGTGAAGGAAATGCAGGGGAAGGCGAAGATCTGCAAGTGTCGCAAGAAAGCCTGTAAGACTTGTCGGTCAGCGCCTGAACCAAAAAGCAAAGTGAAACCTGATAAATCTGCCTTATACACAGAATTCATCCTTGAACCTCGCCAAAGGCGGCTGGCCTCTCTGAACGCAGAAGCCGTTAACAGTCTGCTGTTGGACAGAGAGAACCCCCAACAGACATCAAAACCCTCAAAGAAGCAGCAACAGACAAAAGCAGACACTTCTCTCTCTAAAGACACAAAAGATAATGTTTGTTCCAGAAAAGGCCAAGACAACCGGAAACGCTCTTGCACCGAAGAGACCAAACAATGTCGAAACCCAAAAAAAGCAAAGACGGAGTCTGACGCTATTGATCTACAGACTTTAAACAGTCCTGCTCCCAAACGTCTGGCGGGTTTAAATGCGGCTGCCCTGCTCAAGCTGACCAGCACGTCCTCGGGAGTGAAGCGCAGGGGTAAAACAGACGGCAAACCGAGCGGCGGAGCAGTGCGAGGGAAGCAGCTGAAATCGCGTAAACAGCAGCACAACTTGGACTGTCAGTCCAAGTTAAAAGTATCGCAGCAATGCTGCAGCCTCTGCGAGAAGCAAGCCCTCCACACTGAGGCATTGTGGGATGGGAGCACAGGAAGCCATGGCTTTATTAGTCCCGGATATCAGTGCAGATCCATGCTCGGCTATCCCCTCAAGCCTGTGAAGGAAGAGAAAACAGAGACTGATGTGAAATCATATTACTGCTGTTCCCAGGAGAGATCAGTTGAGTACTGCCATAGACTAGCCCTGTTCCTCGGCCAGAAAACCTTTCCGGAAACTGATGAACATTCTCTGAAGGGATTTATTCCTTCTCCTCACACCCTGACGCATCCAGCAATGCCCATTGGTGCCCATCCTTATCCCTGTTACCCCGGGTACTACGTCCACATCGCTCATCACGGGACTCCGACGCTTCCCATAAGCTCAAATCCAGGGAGCCACACACCCTCATCCGTACCCCCGCTGACAATGTGCACTAGCGGGGTCCAGAGACCCAAACTGCTGCCCTCTTCGGTGTCCCATCCTACGGGGATCCCTCATCCGGCATACTGTAACTCTGTGGGCACCTGTTACGGAGAGGCCTGCAGGCTCAGCAGCTATGCCTACAGACCCACACAACCCATCGCTAGCAGGGGCTGCTCATACAATGCAGGATGCTCCAGCTGCATGCACAAAATGGAAACAGGTAGGATGGAAAATGAAATGTTTAAAATGAAAAGTTTAAAATATCTCTTGCTTGCATTTTGTATTTAAGTAGGGCTACATCTGATACAATTGGAAAAAAAATAAGCTAGCAAGATGCCGTCAAACTTTAAGCACTTCATAAAGCAAGCATGCACATATGTGTGCCAAACAGAGCGCAACAGAAAGGAAGTGTAATAAGGTTAACTTTTTATTTGTAAATGTAACATTTTTTTAGTAACTTCTTCTTGTGCTTAATATATAGCATAGCTAAAATGCATACAGTACATTTATGTAATCTAATTTAAGTACTTATTTTATACAGTAATTTTTTTCACTGAAGTTCAAAAGTTCAGAGTCAGTAAGATTAATACTTCTTTAATACTTTTATTCACCAAGGGCTTACAAAATGTATCAAGCACTGTTAATAATGAGAAATGTTGTTTGAGCACCAAATCACATTGCAATATTTTGCTTTTCTGCAATATATATTGCGATATGAAATATCACCAGATGACTAGAATAGCTATATTTGGAAAGAATTAATCATTCTAGAGTTAGTGGAGAGATTTTGTTGGGGAGGTCACCTGCATAGACAATAAAAATTATATTAATTTTTTTTTTTTTTTTTTACTTTGCAGATGTCTGTGAAATTTGTGAAAAAATGTGTTTATACTTGGCTTTTTGTAAGAACCAACTCAAACCTCTTTCAGTATCCATTTCAGAGTTAAAAAAACAAGTTTTTGTAGGCCACATTTCCACTGTTTTTGACTAATTCAATATGACTACAAAACTAATAATAATAATTACAGTGATTTTATTGTGATTATGAAATAAAAGTATTAAAATAAGGAATATATTGTAATATATAAATAAAAAAAATTAGTAGACTTGTTTTTGAAATCACATCAGTATGTAAAATAACAAATGACTGAATTGAAGAGAAAATGTTTCTCTAATGTGGATGGAGTGATTTCCACATTCATCATTCTTTACCATGTTTGTATCCTCAACCTTGACCCAGTCTCAGTGGCAGACATCTTTGTGAATGAGCTCACGCAGTCTCTGATTGATCTAAAGGTGTACACAACAAATACAGTGACATTAAGGGATGTCAAGAGAAACCCCATCGAGGTCGCATCAAGGACTTAAGAAAAAAAATATTGGGTTGAATACGAGTCAAATGAAATGAAATTCCCTTCCCCAGCCACGTCATTGTGGCTACATGTTCCCTGCAGTCTGCTCGCTGCTGGTTCGAATGTGAGTAA
Source organism: Sinocyclocheilus rhinocerous (assembly GCF_001515625.1). NCBI lineage: Eukaryota > Metazoa > Chordata > Actinopteri > Cypriniformes > Cyprinidae > Sinocyclocheilus > Sinocyclocheilus rhinocerous. The sequence continues at coordinate 1,595,917 of NW_015666800.1, forward strand.
TTGCCACAGGTGGGGAGGGTGCTGGTTATTTTTGTTGGCAGGAGATTTGAACTGTCTGTTCATTGTGAGGTGGCAGCTGTGGTCTCGCAGCCACTTATGAACCTCGGCACAGGCAGAGACCTCTGCAGACATGCTCCCTTGTTGGTTTTTAACCACACGGCTGGGTTACACAATGTAATTTTTCACTCGCTGTAATCTCCATTAATGAGACTGTAATCTGACTCTCTGTGGGTTTCTCTTTAGGTACAGCATGACTTTACTATGACAAGACAAACAAGCAAAGCAAAATAATTTTTAGTATTACTTTAAAGCTGGTATATTTGGTTTGATATTAAATGAATGTGCAAGTTGTGTAATTTTCTATAAGTGCAAAGCTTTACACTTGAAAAGATACTTTTACATACACAATCTGCTATATTGAACAATTCCGTACTGTTCAATGTGCACTAAAAGCTGAGTATTAGGAGAGTGCAGATTGATTAAAGATGTCTGTATACTGTAGGGAGAAGTGAAGTTTTCTTCAAATAACGCTTCATGCTTGATTGAAGCTACAATGACTGCAATATTCCTTAAAAGCGATCTCTGTCCACAGAGGCCAAGCACTGTGAACAGGGTTATCTTAAGTATTGTTATCTTTCATTTGTGTAGACCGAGTGCGATTACCGCTCCAACCGCATGTCACTGTGTGCACTTAGTTTGAGGGCTGTTTGATTTGTTCAAAATTGGTGTTCAATTTACGCTTGTTGTCTCTGTTAGATTTTCGGCATTCCAGATTGTAATAAAATGTCTGCGTTTACTATTCATTGATGTCAAACCTCAGGGGATGGGTAGTGTGATAGCACTGATAGACCTGTCCTGCGTGCCTGATCTTTTGCGTGAGAGGTCCCTGAGGGAGACAGTCCTGCTGCAGGTTAAAACCAACAACAGGTTAACCAGCTATTATTGAGTCATTCTTCTTCCTACTTTGCAGTGGGCAGTAACACAGTAATTATAAAAAGATAATTGAAATGATTTCAGATAAGTCACTCAGTGCCTCCACTCTCTGACCTCCAACCCTGTGCTGATTTGACCTGGTGTATAGACTAAACCGCATTAAATGACTGAAAAATGAAACTCAGCAGCCTCACCAGATTCCCAGTTTAATTTAAAAATGGAAGACTTACGATTTCATTTAGAAAACGTTTTAAATTCACCCAAAAATGAAAATTTACTCACCCTCAGGCCACCCAAGATGTAGATGAGTTTGCTTCTTAATCAAAATAGGTTTGGAGAAATTTAGCATTACAGCACTTGCACACAGTTTTTCACTTCACAAGACATTATTTGATGGACTGGAGTCGTGTGGATTATTGTGATGTTTTTATTAGCTGTGTGGACTCTCAGTCTGATGGCACCCATTCTCTTATCTATTGGTGAGAAAGTGATGTAATGCTAAACAAACTCATCTACATCTTGGATGGCCTTAGGGTGAGTACATTTTAATGAGTATATATTAAAGTTTTAAAGGTCAGTTATGAACTATAAAACTTAAAATGGTATTCAAATTAAATGTTTTTTTTCTCCTAATTTGACTATTCCCAACTATGCAATTTTCATTTCTTGTAATTGCACAGTTACATTTTCCACAGTTCGTCCCACATTTAAGCAGTTTAAAGAAATAGTTCACCCAAAGATATGTACTCTACTGAGTAATTAATGAAAAGTAACAAGTATGCATTTCTAGACTAATTTAATCCATAGTTCAACCAGTGATGAAATATGATCTGTCATTATTTACTCACTCTCATGTCATGCCAAATGCATATGCTGAACACGAAAGGGGAATCTTCACAACATAGATCTTTTCCATACAACAACAGATCATAAAGACTAATTTAGTGCATGAGACATATTGTATGGACTACTTCAAGCTTTTATAGTGCATTTTTTTACTTTTTGGAACTTGACAGTCTGTGGTCAGTGAACGGAAAACCTTTTGTGCTCCACGGATAAAAATTAGGATACAGTACAGCTTTGGAACAACATGAAATGAGAATATAATGGTAGATATTTAATTTCTGGGCTAAGATGGATAATAAAATACACATTTCTTATCCCTTTTCATGCATTAACAGAATGCATCACATGTACAGGCTCACATTTCGAATTTCCTCATCACTATGGGAACTGCATAGGCAATTGACAGGAGGTTTCCCAAGATTGGCTCATCCACCCTTAAATTTGGTCATGTGTGTTTTTCAGATGCCTACACAAACCTTACGGCACCCTTGTATCACAGCAATTGGATGTTATTGGACTGATAATGCACTGTCATTGTTATGTTGGAAGTTCAATTATGTATTAATAATCAAGTGTTTCACTGTTTTCACATTTGTAAATTGATATGTTGTTACTGTCATAAAATCCAATCCCCTCAAGGTTGGATATAATTGTGGTTACAGGCTCTGCATCTGACCACGCAGCATCTGGCACACTGACTCATTTATGACTACATTAGTCTGCTATGTTGTATTACATGCAATATGGAGTTTTTTTTATGATCATAAATGCATGTTGAGCATTTTATGAACCAATGATTTTTGCTTCCTCTACTCCTGTAGAAGACTACTCTTACCCCCTGGATGACCACAGCTCGTCCATCACGATGCCTTCTGCCCTGCCACTGTCCATCTGCCCCATATCCAGTGTGCCTCCACCCACCCCTGCCTCTGTCCATCTGCCCCATATCCAGTGTGCCTCCACCCACCCAGTCAGTGCCCCACCTGCAGACGCCTCTTCCTGATGCCGGTCGACCCCAGGTGCAGATTAGAGTGGGACGGGAATGCCCTCAGAGGGCCAAGCCACCCAGTGGCTCTCGTTCTGGGGTGCGGGACTCTGCTGTTTGCCCCCACATTAAGGATGCCCAGCTGGGAGCGGGCCATGGCAGCAGCGCTGCCAAGCAGTCAAAGATCAGCCGTCGCCGGGCAACAAACGGCTGGCTGCCTGTTGGCGTGGCAACAGAAAAGGAAGTATTCATCGTGGTACGTACTCGAGTTGTCCTGTCCTGGGATGGTGTCAGCACAGACTGGCATATTGGAAGTTTCCTTAAAAGAAATTTAGGTGCCCAGAGCAAGACTTCAAGCAGCGGTTCATTGAAAGAGTTTGCGTTTATTCCTGACAAATGACTAAATGATGCCCCAGGCATTTTCCTTAGAACAGCACTCGCAAAATGTCATTAGTAAACATTGTGAATTGCATTCATTGGAAATGACATTATTATTATTATTATTATTATTAAATTCCAGTGAGGTTCTTTTAAGCAAATATTTCTTAAACAAATTTTATGCCAGTGGGCAAACCTCAGACAATGAACGGTTGTGTTTTAAAAATGTTTGCACCATGCCACTTTTTTTATTTCTCCATTTTAGTGTTTTTATGAACTAGAACTTCTGTATTAAATTGAGAGTTTATGAACACAACACTTCAGGATTCAGCAGGCAATCTGTTTAGTCAAGCACACTGCTGACTCATGCCTGTACTCGGTCTTTGTGCTGCTCTTTAGGGATTTGGATACTGGTCCTAGCCTAGTCAAATAGAGTAATAAAAACAAGTCATTTTGATGAGAGACTCTACTGTGTAATCATGGTTAGATATATTTTCCCCTTAGTATCATCAGTATTTGTGCAAAATTTCCATACACATACCTTTAGAAAGTTTGGGGTCAGTAAGATTTATTTATTTATTTTTTTGAAAGAAATTCATTCATTCAGGAAAAATAAATGTAATTGATAAATTAACAGTAAAGACATTTGTTACAAAAAAAATATAAAAAATGCTGTCACGGTTGCCTCAGAAATATTAAGCAGCACAACTGTTTTCAACATTGATAATAATAAGAATCATTATAAATAATTTAGCTCCAAATCAGAATATTAGAATGATTTCTGGATGATCATGTGACACTGAAGACTGGAATGGCTGCTGAAAATTCAGCTTTGCCTTTAGAGGAATAAATAACATTTCAGGGCTAAATTACAATTATATTAAAATAAAAAACAGTTATCCTAAATTGTAATATTTCACTGTATTGCTGTTTTTAATGTATATTTGATCAAATAAATGTAGCCTTGGTAAGTGTAAAATGTTTTTTCAAAACCATTAAAAAAATCGCTCCTCACCAAATTTGAATGGTAGTGTAGATATTTTGCTGCACTCAATTCAAATATAATTTTTTCTATTTTTAGTGGCATTGCTTTAATTAGCATGTTGACAGCACGCCGTGCTTATTTAACGGGTGCATTTTTTAATTAATCTCCTTTAAAGCGCCTCTCCTGTGGCCCACATGTTACATGTGTAAGATATCAAGTGTCAAGTTAAAAATACTTTTTGAAATGCATTTTGAGAGTAGTCATTCAGGCAAACCAGACTACTTGATTAAGCTATCTTAAGTAAAGCTTTAATCACTTAGGCTGGTTTCACATTGACCCTTCTTGGAGTTTTTAAAATTTGTAGTTTTTCAAATGTCTGACATGATCCAAAAGTGTATAATGAGATAGAATGCGATGTGTAACTATATTTTTCATTTCGTTTAAGGGTGAGGACTCCACATCCCTGCGCAGGTGTTATGAAGGAGTGCAGAGAGATGGAGAGGTGATCAGGGTCAGAGACACAGTGCTACTGCGCTCAGGTCCCAGGAAGAAGTCCTCGCCTTACGTGGCCAAAGTCTCTGCCTTCTGGGAAGACCCTGAGTCAGGTAAGTCTTCCTCTAAATACTGTTTTCTCTGATACATCAATGAAAAGAGCTCATAATACTTGATGCCTACTTTCAGGGGAGCTGATGATGAGCTTGTTTTGGTACTACCGCCCAGAACACACTCAGGGGGGTCGCAATCCCAGCATGCACTGTGAGGTGAGTCTAGAATTGTTCATGGCACAGCAGTGTGGTCCTCGGGGGACTAGCAATGTCAACATTTGACTTCCTTTGATTAGGATTTTAATAGAGGAAGTAGGCAGCACAAGTTTCCTGTGTTCAGTAAACTGCTGAAATAGGGACACTGGGCAAACAAATGACTCCCAGCACTCTCAAACACGTTATGAACACTGTATATGTACTATAATTCATAAAGGGAATATTTAAATTGACTTTTTAACATGCCTGCATCTTCCGACATCAATATTTGATTTAATACTAAGTTTCAAAAGAATACTAAGTTTTTTTTTCTCATTGTATTTGTTGCAATATTTAGTTTATACATTTATAGCATGGATTCCCTTAAGTTGATTATAAAATATTGATGGTGTGTGTGAATTTTTCCAGAATGAGATTTTCGCATCTCGGCATCAGGATGAAAACAGTGTGGCATGTATCGAGGATAAGTGCTATGTGTTGACATTAGCACAATACTGTAGGTGAGCGATCATATTTATCGGCTCTTTGCAAGTGTCAAATGTATCATCACCTCCTATCCTTTCTATAAATCAAATGTGATTTGGAATGTTTCAGATTTTGTGCCTTGGTGAAGTGTGGTGAGGAGGGCTTTCCCAGACGTAGCTCCCTGGTCCCTCCTTCCAGCGATGTAATTCCAGCTCATCGTTGCATGCCCAACGACATCGACCCCGACTTGGTGTTCGTCTGCCGCCACGTTTACGACTTCCGCTACGGCCGTCTGCTGAAAAACCTGCAGTAGGTTTGAATGGAGCCATACACTGAAACCAGAATCCAAAACGTTGTGACACAATCAAAGCCCTATCAACTGGATGGCCACAAGTCTTTAGGGAGGAGTTGTTATTTTCTGTTTTCTCTTTAGGATAAATGCTCTCGGCGTAGCACTTCTGAAAAAGTGAAAAAAGTTGCAACTGTTATCCCTTGTGACTTTATAGAACGGCATTCTGAGCACAACTACCTTGAGTTCAAAGGTACCGATCGTCAAAATGTGATTTTTCACTCTATGAATTTGAGTATTTATTTTTGCAGTTATCTTTTATATTTGCTGAACGAGTGTAAAAAATTTAATGCAGGTACATTAAGAATTACCTTGAATTATGGAATAGAGTTCTAATATTCTCTCTTTGGAAGTAACCGCACCCTTATTATTGAACCTAATAATCTGTAGATTGAAGGGAAAAAATATTTATTTTTAGATAAATTGAACACAAGCTCCGTGTTTTAGGGGGCACCAATCAGTTTGATCCTCAACACAATGGCCAATCATTCATTCAGTCATCATAACAGGGTGTAGGGGATCACAGACTTATCATGGCGGACCAAATATCCCAGAATGCATTTGGTTAACTTAACATTCTGTTGATCGACCAATGAGTAATGAGCTTTCGTCCTCCCGTTGCCCATCATGACTTGCCTTATATCCAACACCGAGTTTCTCCGTTTTCTGCCTTCCCAGCAAACCAAAGGTTATCACACCACTCCTTAACATCCACCTTCGCAACTCCATTAGTTTGCACTAAAACTTATCATTCACAGAGTCAGCAGTCTGACTCAGTTCAAAATGTCACCTGCTACTGATCTCCAATGCAGGAAAATACTGTGTATTTGTTGTACGTGTACAAAGAGATACGAGAGAACTCGCTAACTGTCAGTTAAAATGTGAATGGACAAACTTTATCTCGCGCGCACAGGCCTGCTTTCAACGTGTGCCCTTTGCTTCTCGTCCTACATGGTAGTTTTGTTACAAGATCGCTAATTACGATATGAGAAAGCTGTTTTATATGGTCTGTTTGTGCCTTTAAATAGTTAAGTTTTCTATGTGAAGAAATACTGGTTGGTTGATTTTTTATTTTATTTTTTATTCAAGCCTCTTCACGTTTTTGGCCTGCTTGTTTTGCACCACATTGTTATCTGTGCAAAAAAGCATTGATGAGATTGTCTGATTACACTATGCTGACCTTCACACTTCCCTATTTTGGACTTTTTCTTTAGAAAATTGCAGACTTTACATGAGATGGTAGAGTTAAAGTGTAATTGTACCCACAGGGTCTCAACGGTTAAACTGATGGAAGAGGAGACCTGTTTGTTTTTTGTTTTTGTTTTACATCAATTTGTCTTAGGTTAACATCCTTTTTTTGTGTTCAGATACGCTTTAAGGTATTCTTGAATACATTCCTTTCACGTTATTGAGATCTGAGTGAATATTAATCAGTCAGAGATAATTGTCATTTTGATGAAGATGAGATGATTTTTGTCGTTCAATAGTTATACTCTCTTTGCATAGCCTATATATATATATCTATAAATATATATCATGCCCAACTTCAGTAGTGTTGACCAAAATATACAAAAAAAACAGAAGTGAAATAATCTAGTCCTGATCTTCCGTTCTGTTTTTTTTTTTTTCTCAGTTATTGCATTTCCTAGCATCAGATATGGCAGTTTAGACGTGTTAATGCCATAGCGGTTTCGCGGAACATTTAAGCAGAGCTCGTTTTGCTTTGGTTGGCGGTGTGGTTGAGTAAACTCCTTAATGGTTACTGTTAGTGTGAAAATTATGTATTTTTGAAATGTATACTTCTCTAGAAGGATGTTCTGGAAGGCAAATACAACATGTTGTGTACCAAAATGAGGAGAGAGGGAGAGGATTATGTTCATTCCTCTGTATACAAAACTGACCATGAATTCCAGGCTCTTTGCTCCTTTGGTGAATGGCTGTTTGTGTGTATGTGGGCGAGCGTGTGTCTATACAAATATATATATATATATATATATATTTCAGTGCAGCATGGAAGTACTGGGCATTCTTTGAAATAATAGATCTAGCACAGCGCATTTGTATTATTTAAGATAGAAATGTATATTATAAGAGGAAAATATTTAAAAGGAATAAATAATATATGAGCATCAAGGTCTTTGTCTCGTGTGTTTAGTTCCTTGGCTTCTGATGTATTGACGTCAATCCAAATGAAGCATAAAGCACATAATTACACATTTAACACTGGTTGTGAGATGTTAATAGCTTCTCAAAGCCGTCCTGAGGCATCTATGTCAAAAAGCTTTATAAAAAAGTCCATATTACATAATGAACGTTGTGTGCATATTTTTCCTGAAGTGTTGCTGTAATCTAAATTAAATCAATGTTCAATTAATATTACAGTGTGTATTAAAAGACCTCATTACTAATAGTATTAGACAAATATTTAAGAAAAAACCTGATGGAGAACGGATTTTTAGTTGACAATGATTGTCATTTTGGTGTTTATTTTATATGGTTAAGAGAACACAAGCTGCACTGGAGCAGTGTTACCACAGGGTGTCATGCTGAACCTACCTTGTCCCTCTTTTGCCCGACAGCACTAACTCAGTCTTATGAGAGAAATGAGACAATGATAGCTGAACAGTGAAACATCCACCATTTCCATGTTCTCTTTTAATGCAAATCAACAAAAACACTTGTGTTTGTTGTATTTAACTGCCATGCATTTTAATTTCAATTGACTGGTTGTAGGGTGTATTTACATTTATGAAATTGGCCTTTATCCAAAGTGGTTTGCAGTGCATTCATGGTTTGCATTTATGTTCTCTTGGAATTTTGGATACAGGAAAACATCACTTCAACTATAACATCCACTGTTTTAGAGACCTCTGTTTTTAAAGTAATAGTTCACCCAAAAATGAAAATTTGATGAAACGTTACACACCCTCAGGCCATCTAAGCTGTAAAAGAGTTTTTCTTAATCAGAACAGATTTGTAGAAATAGCATTACATCACTTGCTCACCAGTGAATCCTCTGCAGTGAATGGGTGCCGTCAGAATGAGAGTCCAAACAACAACATAAAAAAAATCTAAATAATCCACGATTCCAGTCGCTTAATGTCTTGTGAAGTAAAAAGCTGCATATTTGTCCATCATTAAGACGTTTTTTAACTTTAAACCGTCACATCTGGCCAAGTCCATAATCCATAGTAAGGATTCCTCCTACAGTGAAAAAGTCCATCCCCTGTTGTCCTCTCACATCAAAATCCACCAACATATTTATTTAGAGCCTTTTTGGACTATTTTTGCTTGTAAACAGTGCTTGATCTGTGCATTTTTTTTAACTGATTCAGAGGGGACGACGTCTTTCACTGGAGAAAGCAATGTTATGGATAGAGGACTCGTTTGAAGCTTTCCGCTTCACAAGACATTAATTGATGGACTGGAGTCATGTGGATTTATGTTTTCATCAGCTGTTTGAACACTCATTCTGACGGCACCCATTCACTGCAGAGGATCCATTGATGAGCAAGTGATGTAATGCTAAATTTCATAGAATCTTTTCAGATGAAGAAACAAACTGGTCTACATCTTGGATGGCCTGAAGGTGAGTAAATTTTCAGCTAACTTTCATTTTTGACTGAACTATTTTCTTCATTGGTCATCTTAGTAGCTTACTGAAGCTGTCCATTTTTGAAATGAATTTTCCTCCTTGACCAGCTCAAACTCTCAGTGCCCTTCAAGCATAACCAATCCCAGAACCGAAGTATGATCCATTTGCAGATTTATTTTGCTATCTGGATCCTTCAATCCTCATGGAGACCAGTTTGGAAAGTACTTGCAAGCAGATGGAAAAATCTGCTAGCTGTTTTATTTACTTTCTTATACAGGTTTCAGGCCAGAAGGCATTTGTTCTTAATGCTTTGTTTTTCAGGTGCATCTTATTTGATGCCCAGCATACATTTTACTAAATAAAATTTAGGATCCATTGATGAGCAAGTGATGTAATGCTAAATTTCATAGAATCTTTTCAGATGAAGAAACAAACTGGTCTACATCTTGGATGGCCTGAAGGTGAGTAAATTTTCAGCTAACTTTCATTTTTGACTGAACTATTTTCTTCATTGGTCATCTTAGTAGCTTACTGAAGCTGTCCATTTTTGAAATGAATTTTCCTCCTTGACCAGCTCAAACTCTCAGTGCCCTTCAAGCATAACCAATCCCAGAACCGAAGTATGATCCATTTGCAGATTTATTTTGCTATCTGGATCCTTCAATCCTCATGGAGACCAGTTTGGAAAGTACTTGCAAGCAGATGGAAAAATCTGCTAGCTGTTTTATTTACTTTCTTATACAGGTTTCAGGCCAGAAGGCATTTGTTCTTAATGCTTTGTTTTTCAGGTGCATCTTATTTGATGCCCAGCATACATTTTACTAAATAAAATTTCCATGCAGCTGACATTATAGAGATATGGATTTGACAACAGCCATATATGGTGAGTCTTATATGGCATTTGATACACATTTTGAGTACAAATATATGTGCACATTTGGCGATTTCTGTATTTTTTTGTTCATTAATATACCTGAGTGCAGCAGACAGCTTGAATGGAGTTCACACCATGAGCTAAATTAGATTCTTCTGCAGTCTTTTGTTTGCATTATTAATGATCCATGTGAAAAATGATGGAAGCAATAATGATGTTTTTGGTTTTCAGTTACGCTAATGTTGTAAGATAAGCACATTTTGATGTTGCCATCCGTCCAATGAACAAGTGCTTTCATTGGTTCTTACAGAATAATTGCTGTTTGTTTACCCTAAAGAGCAACAGTTGCTCTCTATATTAATCATTTCAATTTTGTCTGGTTACTCTGATCTGAAATCATATAGACATGCTAATGCTATATTTGGATCGGGAGATGCAGAAAATGTTTAATACACCTCAGCAATAAAATGTTCTTAGGCATATGAGTAAATCTGGTAAATATCCCTGGCCTGACTTACGAATTCAAAATGTTTAAAATCTATTCATTGCAGGAAAACAAATCATTATAAAATGCAAATGTTTAACATGTTCAAGATTTATTATTTATTCCCAGTCCAGTGCATAACAAACCCATAACATATTTACAAACAATTTCAGAGCTGTAATCAAATCTTAGATAATGAAAGAAAACGAAAGGAAGCAAAATCTAATTTTGCAACTCACCCCTTATCAACCAAATGCACACAGCTAGAGATTCAAAATGTTTCCATGGCATTTCAATCTGTAAGTTAATTGAGCAGGTAAGCAGCCTTATAAATATTCACGAGGCATCTGATTTATTCACATATCAGTTCTTGTATTTCATTTCGCGTATCGCTGTGAGAGACTTGAATGGGGCACCTTTTGCTCAGTCCCCCCAAATAAGATCAGTGAGTGACTCCAAAAAAAAATGAGGCTCTGGATATGAGAAGCGAGAAATATCTCCATTGCTCACATCAGCAGCTTTACAAATGGGTGAGAGAGTAAATGAAATCATCAAGGAGCAGTGTTTCCAGTGTTACCTCTGTTCTTCTTTACAGGCTATTTACGGTGACGCATAAAATACATTTATATGCATTTTTCTGTCTTTTTTTTTTTTCGGGCAGAATATCATCATTCCTGTCTTGATCTTAAAGAAAGGACAGTTAAAGAAATACATTACACACAATATTTCAGAGACAGCAACAGATGCTTTAGGGCAAAAATGCTTTTTCTTTTTGTGCTTATTCCTCTGTAAACAAAATGCATTTTAGCTACATTTTAACTGTAATATATTCTATCTATAATGTAATTTATTCTATTAATATACAGTAGCCACAAACTGATTTGAACCCCTAAACCGTATTAAAATATGTATATTTTAAACCATGAAAAAAATTGAAATATAGTTTTTATGCAACAGTTCAATAAACAGGAAGTTAATACGGAGTAAATTGTTTTACACTCACTATAATAATTTGTCTGTTTTTGCTCTGTCAACAGATTCAAAAAAGAATCAACCATTTTGTCTCCTAGCAACCCACAGCATGTCGTTTCGTTCTGGCTGAAGTGGTGTTTGAGTGAATCAGTTGAACATGTTCAGTCGGCAAAAACAAGCACAGACCAGTGCCAAGAGACGCCGTCTGGGTTAACACACTAGTCTGACAAAACCTGACGAACATGTCTTGGTCTGCATTTGTCAGTGCAGTGTGAAGTTATGTTTTATTTCTGAATGAAAGAGTGTTTTTGAGTGAATGATTCAATGACTCACTCATAAAGAAAATCACTTGTTTGTTAAAAATGTAACCTGCAGAAAGAGAAAACAATCCTGATCGGATGGGTAGAATGTGCAAATATGGTCAATAAGACATTTTTTTTGTCATCTTTTGCCCACGTTTTGTCTCTTGAAATACAGTCGTGTAACCCAAAAGATAAGCTTTCTAATGTTGAAGTTCCTTCACTTCTGTTTACACAGGTAGTTTCTTGGACGTCTGTCCTGCAACGAGCCTAATCACCAAAAAAATGTTTTAAAATTCTGTAGGATAACAGTTTAATGCAAAATGTCCAATGTCTGAGTGAATGGTTTTATAATAACTTGCCACATTTATACAATTCAAAAATATGCAATAGATAAAAACTTAGTAATAAAAATATACATTTTCATTTTTGGTATGGTTTGAATTTTGCCATATAGAAGTACTAAATCTGTCATTGCTTATTATAAATGTTCAGAAAGCATGGAAGAACACTAAGTTGGCAAAATCAGTATGCTTCTGATAGCTTGAGATTGAACGATATGATGGATGTTGCCAGGGAGGAAATGACTTGCAGCTGTTTTACTCTAGATATACTGCACCTGTCTTAGTTTTGAAGCACGATTAGCACTGAAAGTGGCCCACTATTCATCTGAACACACAAAATATGATGTACTGTAAATATGTATATAATTACTAGATATACACACAAACACTTAGATTTACTGAAGTACTGATATATTGCACAAAGATTTTGCACAGCACAAAGAGATAGGCTTCGTTACAGTTAAAAAAATTGTCGTTCACATTGCATTTTACTTCCACGTTGTGTGCAACATTTACAAGCATAAAAACAATAAACAAATTCAAAAAGGGTTGCAATACATGAAATTCTGAAATTAAAGCATTATAATATTATTTATTATCATTATTATTTTATATTTATAAAGTGTATAATAAAGCATATTTATTATTTTGCCATATTTTGCCAATAATCTTACCATTTCTTTTTACAATTTCAATCTTACAATTGAAGTTTTTAGAGTTCTTTAAATAATTCAAATATAGATATCAACAACTTTATTGAAAATAAAAACGAAGGTATCCTTTGGGGGGAGAGTTCTCTAAATTACTATTTGGCTATCAGGCATTATGCATAATTACTGGTCAGTGTCAGACAGACAAGTAGTTAGTAGCTTGTCAGTAGTTCAACCATGAATGAAGCTCAGTTCTCAACAAAGTCATTTTCTAACAAAGTATTAATATTACTAATGCTGTAACATTGTTGCAGCATTCGTCGTCTTGCTAGTTCGATTGTTTTGTACTTTGCAGTGGATTATTTTAAAGATAGAATACTGGTACCATTTTAAATAAATTCAACTCAAATCAGTAATTTCCACATTTTTATTGTTTAGTGGGGGAAATAAAAATCTAAAGAAGAGCACCCAGGAGCAGTTCTTGAGTTTCAAATGATAGCGCCTGTGTAAAGCTGTTTTCTCATATCATTGTTTTTATTTGTCATCTTCAGTGGAGGAGGTGACAGAGTGTTTGTTTTCTGGTGCTGCATGAAAATGAGATCTCCATCTAGTAGCAACTCTACCTTGAATATGAGCTTGTAGCGCTGGAGGTCACTGAACTCTTCTGAGTCACGCATTTGCATAGTAATGAAATACTAACAGGCCTTTTTCATTTCATTTTACTTTACCCCGCTGTTGATCAGACAGAGGGGACAATACCTTATCCATCAATGCTCTCAATGCTACTTAACCACTGCTGTGTCATAGATGCTCAGTTGTTGAGCTCCTTTTGTGCATTTAAATGAAAATTCCTGTTAATGCATGTATAATAGTCTCAAGTTCTCCATCATTCTCTGATTTCATGTTTCAGTGTTTTAAAAACTACCATATTTTAGTCACGTTTTTTTTTCTGAAATGACCTGCGACTAGACTATTCCATAGCGACTTATATGCAACTTAAAGGTACAATAGGAGATCTTGGAAAATGCTAACTTTAGCCTGATAGCACTGAAAGCGAACGTCCCACCCTTCCTGCAATCGCCGTCCAAAGCCACGCCCCCTGAACGCATTTACACTCACAGCCCAGAGACAACATTACTACAATAGGCTACATCAGGTTCCCAATTCCAGCCCATGTTCCGAAGTGAAGTAAACTTCAACGGATTTACCCCGCTCAGGGAGTAGGGAGCAATGAACACTGTGTAGGGATCATATCGATCGGAACACAGTTCATGCACGTAGCTCACTTCTAACGAGCTGGCGCGAGGACTGGATTAACCGCTGGGCTACATCATGTGTCATTCACAGGTGAGAAATCTTTAAAAGCACTACATGGAGACCTTTTCTTGAATCTGAGGGACTGACTGCCAAGCAGAATCATTGTAATTGGTATGAGATTCATCAAGACTAAAGCCTGTGAAGCAGGAACGAAACATGTTAAAGGGGTCATAGGATGCCCATTTTCCACAAGTTGATATGATTCTTTAGGGTCTTGATGAAAAGTCTGTAACATAGTTTGGTTAAAATTTCTCAATGGTAGTGTAAAAAACACCTTTTTTTACCCTGTCAAAAACAGCTCTTTTCAGAGCATGCAGATTTGTAGCATTTTCCTTTAAATGTTAATGAGCTCTGCTGACCTCGCCCCTCTCTTCCGAGCTGCTCTCAGAGAGACTGTTTACTTTAGCCGCATTCATCGTGAAACTTGCTAATTAGCACATTATTAGGAAAGG
>NW_015666800.1:1613164-1617357 GCF_001515625.1 Sinocyclocheilus rhinocerous
GCATTCATCGTGAAACTTGCTAATTTGCACATTATTAGGAAAGGCGATTTGCAAAGATTCGTTAAAAAAACCTTACACTCACTTCTTCTGTAGGTGAAGCTGGATCACGAATGATTCACGCCAACATAGATGCATTTATGTAGATCGGGGGCGCATTCCCTTTAAAAACAAACATAATCCACTGCGTCTGCTCAGATGTCGACTGCTATGTTCATTATTACATCCAACAGCAGAAGACCTCAATCGTTTAGGAGTCATTCTTGTCTACATCTGCTCCAGTGGTGAAACAATGGCGGACTGATGACAGCTCACTCAGGGCGTAGTGCATGTAGCATTATATGACCCCTTTAATAAAAGCTGCATGACACTGCAGACAAAACAGGGCTGGTCAGAAATGGAGGTTGAAATGGCTTTCTGAAGTGCACTGATGGCCTCATTTGCATATGGGAATTTGCAGGGAGTGGCCTCTGTCTCTCAAGCGGACAGTGAATTGGGTTGAACAAAAAAAAAGACAGTAATGCATTTTGTCTAGCAGAGTGTATCATTTAGCTGACGTGAGAATGGACTGAATCGGTTAGCTTGAGGGTCATTCCTGTTATGCAGTCACCTACTTTTTGAACTTAAAAAAAAAAATGCATATGTTTGTGTTTGTAGAGAGTATTTCTATAAAAGGGTATAACAGACTTTCAGAAATATTCTCAGGTCAAACTCAGGCACTTTTTAACTGGCGTATTTAAACAAAGGCAAATTACCGAATACCTAAGAGGATGGAAATAACGAGCAAACTTTTAATGTAATTTTCAATATGTAATTTGGGAACCTATATGTGACCCTGAACCACAAAACCAGTCATAAGGGTCAATTTTTCGAAATTGAGATTTATACATCACCTGAAAGGTGAATAGATAAGCTTTCCATTGATGTATGGTTTGTTAGTGGTAGGAAATTTACAAAATATCTTCATGGAACGTGATCTTTACTTAATGTCCTGATTTTTGGCATAATATAAAAATCAATAATTTTGAACCAAACAATGTATTTTTGGCTATTGCTACAAATATACCCCAGCGACTTAAGACTGGTTTTGTGGTCCAGGGTCACATATTGTTGAGAAAATTGTGGAAATTGTTGAGAAAAAGTGTGATTAAAAATGTGTATTTGATGTGATTTTATTTTACAGATGCTACTTTAACTGTATATATCAGCCTTTACATTCCAATATAATGTAATATATAATATAATATCATAATACTTGGAAAATTCCATATATACTAGAAAAATTGACACTTGGTAAAATGATGTTCTTAAATTATAAAATGACTTTGAAATTTATGAAACTTAATTAAACGGAAAAAAATATAACAAGAAATATGTAAAGTTACAAAGGAACTGCAATTTTCTCTGGCAGTGTTAATAATGTTATTAATGTGACTATGTACAGATAGCAAAATAATAACTGATTTAAAAAATATATCAAATTAAAATCAAACTTAAATACACCTAACAGGAGGGAAATAAAGAGCAAATGTTTTTACATGAATTTGAAAACCTACTGTATATTGTTGAGAAAACTGATGATAAAAAAAAAATGTATGTGTATTTGATGTGCTATTTAATGTTCTGTAAATTTATTAAATTACTTTGAATCAAATGTAAACATTTTAGAGAGAGAGTGGAAAAAATTAAAGTTACAAAGGAACTTCAATTTTCTCTGGCAGTGTTATTGATGTGACTGTATGTACAGATAATAATTGATTAAATAATTGATTAAAAAAACAACAACATATTTTCACTTATTTCTATGATAAAATAGACATAGTTTCCATCTTTATAATATCGAAATAAAAGAAAGTAGTGCATAGGAATGACCCAAGGAAAACACTTAAATTTAGCATCATCATCTCCAAGGACAATTACCTGTGACAGTAAAGGAAGAGTCAAGTCAAGTCACCTATATAGTGCTTTATACAATACAGATTGTGTCAAAGCAGCTTTACAGTGTCAGACAGGAAAACAGTTTGTCAATAATGCAAGAGGGCAATAACAAACAGTCAATTTTTCAGTTTTTCAGTCAGTTCATTGATGATTCTGTGATGTCATCATCAGTTCTGCTGTCTTCCAATAGTGTCTGTGCAATCAAGCCGACAATATTGCCAGAAATTAAGCATCCCCAACTAGTGTTGTCAAAAGACCCGGTACTTCGGTACCAAGTCGGTACTAAAAAAATTAAAACGTTACGGTACCAGGATTTTTTAAGTACCGGTGGTACCGAGTACCCGGTCACATAGTAAGAAATAGTTTATAAAAACCTGAAACAGAAGTGGAAAGACCATGGTTAATTTTTGTAAGGGTTGTTGGGGTCCCCTTGAAACATTTCCCTTACGAAATTACAAAAATTAACTGTGGTTTTATGATAGTAAAAGTGTAGTAACCAAGTTTTTTTGGCGTATTGACCAGTATAACCACAAATATGGTTAAACTATGGTTAGTGTAGCAAAACCATGGTTAATTTGTGGTTACCGGTTTAACTATAGTAACCATGTTTTTTTGGTTTTATTTTCATAACGGTTCCGTTGTGGTATGGGGCCCGTTTCAATAAGGAGGTTCAACCAACTCTAAGTTGAAACTTGAACTCTGAGTTGAATTACCCTGAGATGGGAAACTCAGAGTTTTCAGGTTCAGAACAGCTGAATTGAGTTTGTTCAATCCACTAGCTCGTGCACCACGACAATGAAAAGCCATGATCAATGGAGCTCCGAAATGATGATTCACCATTCAGCACCCACAAAAAGACGTCCACATACTTCAATACGTAATTTTAATTCTTAATCACTGTTATAATATCAAAGGTAAAAAGTGTCAAAACGGTAAATTATTGAACTAATATTAATTTTCATGGTATCCCACAGGCAAAAGAGAAAAAAAAGAACAACAACAACAAAAAAAGCAGCTAAACATGAAGTAAAAACATAATTCAATCAGGTAAAGCTTTAAGGTTCATGAGTGTATAGGCTACATGACTTTACAAACTTTTGACATATGAAATAAATATCATTCGGTGTCTATTTCAATGTGCAGCAGCTTCTTCCACATAGTCTAATACTCTTTTCACATTATTAAATGTTCTCTAATCCAAACTGATGCATTTCTTAATTAGAGTAATGAAATTAACATCTACTCAGCCAACAGCAAGAAGGCTCACAAAATAATGAAGAACAGATGAAGAGGAGACGGCCACAATACCAAGTATAAGAATATTAAAATTCAACAGGAAAAAGAATAACTGTTGCTTTTGTATTAAAGATGACCAAATAAATGTAACAGCTGTGGTGGTGGGTACGGCATATATCTTGAACTACCCTTCCATCAAAAATTCTCATAAAGAGCGTGAGAGCGAGGCACACTTTCCTTACCGCTCTGCATACAGCGGCCTTACTAATGTGCTCTGCATCCCTGGTGTTATATAGAAAACTACCATTTAAAAATGGTACCACTCAAATAAATATGCATGTGGATGTGGCAAAAAATTATGGTGAGAATTAAGTTATATTTTAGCAGTTTAAACAACAGAGAGTGATAGTAAGATTCCTACATACAAACAAAGGTACACGGAGCTACAATCGCAAACCTCTCAGCAGCACGGCAGACAGGAACCGAGCCCATATGATGTGTATTATGTTTAGTGTCAGGAAGTAATTTAGTTACTTGTTTCCTCATATGGTGAGTCATATTAAGCAGATTGAAAATAGAAAATGAATAAACCATTTGAAAAATGAATAAACCATTGCTGTAGTTTAGTATTTTTTTTTTTTTAAATGTGCATAAACCAACAAGCAAATAGCTGTTTTAGCTTGCACTGATTAAGGCAAAGTCTGCACCCATGAATCTTTGATTGCTTGTCCATCCATGTGAAAAAGAACATGAATGTATTACAATGACTGGTTATTCATCCAATTATCCAAATTTTACTCAGTTCTGTCAAATCCAGGGGAGTGAAAATATACTTCAAGTCCATGATTCAGCAGTTCAGAGAAAGAACGTTCAGCTCTTTATGCAGTTTCAACTATTGTTAAAATAAAACCTGTGCAGACAGCTATATAATCACAATGTTGACACTAGCAATCTAGCACGGCTTATGCTGCAAAAGACCCGGTATTAGTATGTGTAGGACAAGCTCCAGATGCATGTTGCAG
>NW_015666800.1:1623913-1630014 GCF_001515625.1 Sinocyclocheilus rhinocerous
TACATGGACAACAATACTCCGATTTTAATACGATTAAGACAATACTCTGATTAAGAATCTACCATGTAAACAGCGCTTTTTGATTACCTTAATCCGGCTAAAGTCATAATCGAAGTAAACACTTTACTTTTTTAGTCATTTAGCAGACGCTTTTATCCAAAGCGACTTACAAATAAGAAAAAGTAATTAAAACGAAAAGCTAAAAGCTTTTAAGAAAATAAAAGAAATTAAATAAAAATGACAAATGCATACAACAACATTTCAAAACTAAAACATTTAAATGAAAACAAAAAAATAAAGCTAAAAACAATTCAAACATACACAAATAAGAAAAAGTAATTAAAACGAAAAGCTAAAAGCTTTTAAGAAAATAAAAGAAATTAAATAAAAATGACAAATGCATACAACAACATTTCAAGACTAAAGCATTTAAATGAAAACAAAAAAATAAAGCTAAAAACAATTCAAAAATATTAAAAGAACAAACGGTATGAGTATAATAATGATTCTAACATAACACTAAGCCAAACACCAAAAAACAACTACATGTGTGTATGTACAGCCACACACATATACATATACATTAAATATATACTGTATATATTATTTCATTTCCATTTTGTATGTTGAAGTACTGAAATAACTCTAATTAAATAAAAGTAAAACTTAAAAAGCCTATATAGACATAATAAAAAAACTAATAAAATGACAACATGACTACAACTGTAACTAAAACTAAAATAGATAACTAATACAAATCAAAGTACATTAGTTCATCAGTAATCCTAAAAAAATAACACTGAGGCAAACACACATGCTAAAATAACAACAACTTACTGACACATAGTAAGAAATAGTTTATAAAAACCTGAAACAGAAGTGGAAAGACCATGGTTAATTTTTGTAAGGGTTGTTGGGGTCCCCTTGAAACATTTCCCTTACGAAATTACAAAAATTAACTGTGGTTTTATGATAGTAAAAGTGTAGTAACCAAGTTTTTTTGGCGTATTGACCAGTATAACCACAAATATGGTTAAACTATGGTTAGTGTAGCAAAACCATGGTTAATTTGTGGTTACCGGTTTAACTATAGTAACCATGTTTTTTTGGTTTTATTTTCATAACGGTTCCGTTGTGGTATGGGGCCCGTTTCAATAAGGAGGTTCAACCAACTCTAAGTTGAAACTTGAACTCTGAGTTGAATTACCCTGAGATGGGAAACTCAGAGTTTTCAGGTTCAGAACAGCTGAATTGAGTTTGTTCAATCCACTAGCTCGTGCACCACGACAATGAAAAGCCATGATCAATGGAGCTCCGAAATGATGATTCACCATTCAGCACCCACAAAAAGACGTCCACATACTTCAATACGTAATTTTAATTCTTAATCACTGTTATAATATCAAAGGTAAAAAGTGTCAAAACGGTAAATTATTGAACTAATATTAATTTTCATGGTATCCCACAGGCAAAAGAGAAAAAAAAGAACAACAACAACAAAAAAAGCAGCTAAACATGAAGTAAAAACATAATTCAATCAGGTAAAGCTTTAAGGTTCATGAGTGTATAGGCTACATGACTTTACAAACTTTTGACATATGAAATAAATATCATTCGGTGTCTATTTCAATGTGCAGCAGCTTCTTCCACATAGTCTAATACTCTTTTCACATTATTAAATGTTCTCTAATCCAAACTGATGCATTTCTTAATTAGAGTAATGAAATTAACATCTACTCAGCCAACAGCAAGAAGGCTCACAAAATAATGAAGAACAGATGAAGAGGAGACGGCCACAATACCAAGTATAAGAATATTAAAATTCAACAGGAAAAAGAATAACTGTTGCTTTTGTATTAAAGATGACCAAATAAATGTAACAGCTGTGGTGGTGGGTACGGCATATATCTTGAACTACCCTTCCATCAAAAATTCTCATAAAGAGCGTGAGAGCGAGGCACACTTTCCTTACCGCTCTGCATACAGCGGCCTTACTAATGTGCTCTGCATCCCTGGTGTTATATAGAAAACTACCATTTAAAAATGGTACCACTCAAATAAATATGCATGTGGATGTGGCAAAAAATTATGGTGAGAATTAAGTTATATTTTAGCAGTTTAAACAACAGAGAGTGATAGTAAGATTCCTACATACAAACAAAGGTACACGGAGCTACAATCGCAAACCTCTCAGCAGCACGGCAGACAGGAACCGAGCCCATATGATGTGTATTATGTTTAGTGTCAGGAAGTAATTTAGTTACTTGTTTCCTCATATGGTGAGTCATATTAAGCAGATTGAAAATAGAAAATGAATAAACCATTTGAAAAATGAATAAACCATTGCTGTAGTTTAGTATTTTTTTTTTTTTAAATGTGCATAAACCAACAAGCAAATAGCTGTTTTAGCTTGCACTGATTAAGGCAAAGTCTGCACCCATGAATCTTTGATTGCTTGTCCATCCATGTGAAAAAGAACATGAATGTATTACAATGACTGGTTATTCATCCAATTATCCAAATTTTACTCAGTTCTGTCAAATCCAGGGGAGTGAAAATATACTTCAAGTCCATGATTCAGCAGTTCAGAGAAAGAACGTTCAGCTCTTTATGCAGTTTCAACTATTGTTAAAATAAAACCTGTGCAGACAGCTATATAATCACAATGTTGACACTAGCAATCTAGCACGGCTTATGCTGCAAAAGACCCGGTATTAGTATGTGTAGGACAAGCTCCAGATGCATGTTGCAGTGGATCGAGAGAGAGGAAACTTTTGGGGTGAAGAGAGGGAGCACTTTAGATGGACCATAATTGATGCCCTTTGCTGGTGAGCATCTTTGTTGAGAGGCTCGTTCTTCACTTTGTCAGATGCCAATTTACTTTTCATCTTTTAAACTCGCCAGGCTCTACAAAAAGCCCACAAGGACCTCCTCTGTTTTCTTGTAATTAGCTTTGAATCAATTTTTCTCTGCACTCAATATTCAGCCCACACTCCCTTTGAATATTCATCCATAAACGTGCTATTCTGCGGTTCTCATTTCTTCTGAAGCGTACCTGATATACACAGGAGATTTTAGATGGGTGATTATTTACTCACCCTCATGTCTTTTCAAACCTACATGATTTTTGTTCTTTTAGTGAAACATTGAAGATGTTCAGAAGGATGTTCACACTGCTCTTAGTGAATGGTGACCAGCTGTCAGGCTCCAAGAATGACTAAAAGCACCATGATAGATGGATGGACAGACTGACGATAGATAGATAGATAGATAGATAGATGGATGGATGGATGGATGGATGGATGGATGGATGGATGGATGGATAGATACAGACAGACAGACATAGATAGACGGACGATAGATAGAGAGAGAGGGACGGATAGATAGATGTGTGTTTTTTATGGATGATCAAAGTTCACTGGGTTTGAAACAACAATGAGGGTGAGTAAACTATCCATTTTAAGGCAACTTTCACAAGTGAAAGAACACAGTGTTACTTGCTAGTTGGACAGCATGACTAGAAACTCTGGACAAACAGTCAATGAAATGGAACAAAGAAGGACAAGAAGTCTGAAACATCCTTTATCATCATCATCTGACAAATCTGTTTCTATACCTTACAACAAGAGACATTATTTATCAAATCCCAGAGTTAATTTTTATAAGGTAAATATTTAATAGCTTGGTGTCCATGAGTGATTTCATCATCTGTGGCTGTTTTCACACACCTGCTTGTCAAACTAATGCTGTGTGCTGCCATTTTTATTATTTATTTTATATATTTATTTTTCGTCATTGAACTTTGGGATCGAATTATTCAGTATGCTGAGTCTGGGAGACTGAACTGTGACAGAGCATTTACCATTTACAGTATGTACTTTTATGTAATGTTTAGTGCTTTACAGTGCATTTTTAAACATGTTTAATGGTACAGTTGTGGGATTGAGAGTTGTTTAAGATAAATGCAAATATTGAGACTATGTATTTTTGTGTTATTAGAGAATGAATGCAATGAATATGTTATGAAACACCTGTCTAATAGTGATTTAATTCTCTCTTAATTACTGTCTGATTTGGCAAAGCTGAAGTATGTACTTGGCAGAAGGGCTCTGAATGATCTCTCATCTTGTTAATGTGTGACATTTATTATCCCTTAGACTCCTGTAGTTTGCTTGACCAAATACAAACGTTTTAATATATCTAGGATTCTGAATTAGAGGCACTCAGAAAGTTTGAGAAACGTCTAAAAGTGTGTAAATGCACCTTTTAGACTTGAATAGATAAAATGAATGTGTAATTAAGATTTAAAACGTCCAAATCCATTATTATTGTTGTTATTCATCCATTATTGTTATAATCCATTATTTATACATTGTTATAATCCATTATTTATCTGACACAGAATCCACTAGAAAATTAAGGATTGTTGCAGTAACACTCAGGATTTACCTCCTATACTGTAAACACAAATGAAACCATGCACAGTATTTTACTGCTGATTTTAGTGCAAAATTAATAAATGTATGAGGGCACAGTTAAATAGACTACTGAAAGGAAAACTAAAATAAAGCTCTAAAAGGTCTTCAGACACTTGAAAAACCATCAGTAGTCTAACACTTATGCTTCATCTGTTTTCTGATGCATAACAATATGAAAGCAGCCAAGTGACTAAAACAAACAAAAAAATGAACAGAAGGTGCAGCAGATGAAAGCACTTTCATAATACAGTAATAGAGAGTCCATGGCCTTTTATGCAGCCTGACAGTGTTTTGTGCATTTCCTTTGAAGGTGGTGAGCAATAATGTCTAAAAACTCTGCAGTGTACAAAGCGCAAACCACACTCACATTCACTAGACTACTTATGCAATTCCATGCTCAATAAATCTAAGGTGAATTACAATATTATATGTATACACTACTTTTTGGTTTAAGTTTAAGAAGGTAAATTGCATTAATTACAAATTACTCTTATCGAAGTGGCTATGTGATTTATGTGAGCTCATGAAGTCTGGTGTATGATTTGTGCTTTTAAATTGAACTGCTTGTTACAGTAATGTGCCCCATGATCATTTTAAATTCAGGATGTTTATTGGGTAATTTGTATTTGGCTCATTTACCATCTGCTGAACCAAAGCCAAATGAAGATACACCATCGATATGAAAAAAGGATAACATGGATTTTTTCAATAAATTATATGAGGAGATTATTATATACAAAAATCTCTATATATTTAAATATATTTTAAATACATTTAATGCAATCTCATACTAGCAAGTGTGCAGCCTGATATTCGTGAAAAATAATTTTGAGCAAACTTACATTTTAGGCATTTTTGCCAATTATTTTTGACAGTTATTTTGTTATTTTTGTCTGTTTTTGCTCTACCAAATGCAAATAGTTCCACAGAGTCACCACAGAGCCTTGCAAGCAACACAATGGTGTTTCATTTCTGAAACAGTGTATTTGAAAGAATTGTTTAAAGGGGTCATATGATGTTGCTAAAAAGAACATTATTTTGTGTATTTGGTGTAATGAAATGTGTTTATGCGGTTTAAGGTAAAAAAAAAACATTATTTTCCACATACTGTACATAATTGTTTCTCCTCTATGCCCCGCCTTTCTGAAACGCGTCGATTTTTACAAAGCTCATCAGTCTGAAAAGCAAGGTGTGCTGTGATTGTTCGGCTATCCAGTGCGTTGTGATTGGCTGAATACCTCAAGCGTGTGACGGAAATGTTTTGCCCCTACCGTACTGTGATGCCCTGTCAGGCCGGAGCGACGAGACAAAAACGACTCATAAAGACGTCACTTGTCACAATGAATTCATATAACCTGCAGAAATAATCACTGAAAATCCCACACTACTAATACATAGACAGAGACCTTGCCTTGTAAAAATTATTTTAGTATTTGTATATGAAATATTTTGGTAGCTCTTTAAAATAAGGTCCCATCAGTTAAAGGGGTCATATGATGTGATTTCAATTTTTCCTTTCTCTTTGGAGTGTTACAAGCTCTTGGTGCATAAAGAAGATCTGTAAAGTTGCAAAGACTAAAGTCTCAAATCCAAAGAGATATTCTTTATAAAAGTTAAGAGTCA
>NW_015666800.1:1630489-1661579 GCF_001515625.1 Sinocyclocheilus rhinocerous
GCTGGCCAATCACAGCACACCTCGCTTTTTCAGACCGATGAGCTTTGTAAAAATCGACGCGTTTCAGAAAGGCAGGGCATAGAGGAGAAACAATAATGTACAGTATGTGGAAAATAATGTGTTTTTTTAACCTTAAACCGCATAAACACATTTCATCAGACCAAATACACAAAATACTGTTCTTAGCAGCATCATATGACCCCTTTAAAACTATTAATGCATTAAATAACATTAATGAACAATGAACAATACATTTATCATTGTTAATGTTAGTTAATAAAAATACAATGGTTGTAAAAAATCCAATTATTTCATTTTAGCCCAGCTACATTAAATAATAACAGATACAACTTTTGATTTTAATCATGTATTTGTAAATGTTGAAATTAACATAAACTAAGATTAATAAATGCTTTAGAATTATTTATTATGTTAGTTCATGTTAACTAATGCAATGAACTAATGTTAACAAATAGAACCTTACTGTAAAGTGTTAACAGTATTTTATATTTAATATTTAAACACTGAGCATTCTCAAAGAAGATACTTGAGAATTTATACTGTGCTTGCTACACCTTTATTGTGATGAATTTATTATGTGATGTATTACATTGTATTGTATTACAGAGGATATTTTTGTTTTAAGTAAACCTTGAGTGCAGTATTTAACATCAAGCAGATGGACATACATAATTAATACATTTCCTTAATGCTACTAAATGAATACATTAACACAATGAGTGAACAATAGCTTTTTTTCATTTATACCACCTGTGTGAATTCAAAGCACAAATCCTTATACAATCACTTTAGACATAACATAATTTTCACAGTAAGAAAAAAAGGGTAACACTTTAAGGACCAATTCTCACTATTAACTCGTTGCTTATTAGCATGCATTTTACTAGCATATTGGCTGTTATTACCCTGTTGAAAAAAACAGCATGTTTTGAAGCATGGCAGCTGGTTTGAGCTGGTCCTTAGTTGGTCCTGAGATGGTTATAAGCTGGTGAGCTGGTTTAAGCTGGTCCTGTGCTGGTCCTAAGCAACTAGCTCCTGCTCAGGACCAGCTCAAACCAGCTGCCGTGCTTCAAAACATACCTAACCAGCATATGCTGGTTTTTTCAACAGGGTAGTACTTATAAAGCACATATTAATGCCTTATTTTGCATTACCATATGTGACCCTGGACCACAAAACCAGTCATAATAGTTAATATAGCGAGAATTGGTCCCCAAACTAAAGTGTGACCAACAAAATTTTTGAACAATTTTGAACATGCTTAATTTTCACAAAAATTAACTATCAAACAAATTTGTGTAAACAAATTTGACAAATAGCATGGCAAAATGGATGAGGCTATATTTTCGCAACACTTTAGCATATTCGGGCGAAACGTTGTACATATCGACACAAGCATGACCTGAGGGTACATGAGTAGTTTTGGCACAGCACCACAGCACATTTTCCTCTGGAATCAATGGAGTACATATAGCTTTAAAAACAGAGTCATTGGTTTAACAAACCAGTTTTGATTATGGTACAGAATTTGTCGGTTCAATTCTACAACATAAAAAAGCAACATCTGTGTGCTGGAGAAAAGATTCAGTCTTGTGAAATCTTGGCCATTGGAATGTCAGCTAGAGTGCTAGAAGTATTCAAGCGGAGCATTCGGCTGGAGGTTGTGAGGCTACTCTGAGTATGATGAGGTTTTCTTCTTTGAAATATGTTCTGGCATAGATATGACAGGAACTTGTTGTGAAGAGAAGCGTAAATGAAGGGGTTGTAGCAAGCTGAGCTCATGGCTAACAAGTGGCACGACACCTGGATCACATTGACGTGATTCTTGCTCAGTATGGCGAAGTCGGTGTCCAAGTCACGTATGAGGTTGACCACCTGCAAGGGGAGCCAGGAGAAAGCGAATGACAGAACAGACACCAGTAGGAGGCGAAATGTCTTGGACTTCCTGCGCCCCCACTTTTCCTGGTTGGAAGGTGTAGCGGCCATGAGCCGAGGCGTAGCTCGGTGTTGCAGGTGGCAGGAGATTGCACAGTAGGATATGGAAACTGCTGCTAGAGGAACAAAATAAGAAAGGAGCAGGAAGAAACATGAATATATTAGACGACTGAGCTCCTGCCCATGCCAGAACTCCTCACAAACCACCATTTCATGACCTGTTGCACTAAGATCCAGGTAGACCGTGTGCAGAGCAGTTGGGGTGGACATTGCTAATGCACAGAGCCATATGCTGACCACCAACCACACGCAGAAAAAACGACCTCCGCGACGCCGAATTGGGTAAGCGACCACCACATATCGGTCCACCGCAATAGCGGTTAATGACAGAACTGCTGCAAACACAGTCGCGGTCTGCATCAGAGTAACAAAATGACACATGAACTGGCCAAAAACCCAACCGCGCTCATCAAAGGCGTAAAACGCAGTCAGGGGAACGCAGAACAGGCACATAACCAAGTCAACCAGGGCCAGGTTTCCAATGAGGAAGTTTGTAGTGCTGTGAAGTTTCTTGGTCAGTCCGATGAGGATGAGGAGGAGGAGATTTCCAGAACACGCTACCAGGACGAGCATGGCATACAGGGGGATGAAGAGTGGCTTCAGGTCCATCAGGAGCTGCAGTCCACTGAATGATGAGGCAGATGCATCTAAAGTCATGTTTTTCCACGATTCGTTATGGAGATAGTCCATGTCCATCATCGTATGAAGACAAAACACTGACACCTGTTTGAAAAAAAAAAGTGACATGTAAATTGAAGACATTGTAAATGTAAACAGAAAGTGAATGTATATTTTACTGTTCAAAAGTTTGGGGTGAGTAAGATTTTTTTTTTATTGTTTTATTCAGCAAGGATGCACTAAAGTGATCAAAAGTGACACATCCTTAATGTTACAAAATATTTCAAATTAATGCTGATTTCAAGTAAATGTAAAGACTGAATAATAAATGCTGCTTTCCATTCATCAAAGAATCCTGAAAAAAATGTATCAGTTATTATCAGTTATTGGTAATAAATGTTTCTTGAGCAACAAATCAGCATGTTAGGATGATTTCTGAAGGATCGTGTAACACTGAAGACTATAAAGGAATAAATTAAATTAAAAAAAAAGAAAACAGTTGTTTTAAATTATAGCAATATTTCACAGTATTAACATATTAACATGTAACATGACATGAATAATATTCATTAAAATAATTATTTTGAATGTTCATTTTGTATATTGCTTGTATATTTGTAAATTTGAATATTGGTAATATGAATAGAAATAAATAGGAAATTTAACCATTTTGTAATCTAAATGTCTTGTATTTCAATGGTTGCTGTTGGTAGCTAATAATTCACTACACTACACTGTGGTCAGTGCTAACCATGTTTACTCTTGTATGTAAACTCATATTTAATGTAGTCTGGATCAGAACCACTGCTTTAGAAAAAAAATGTAAATAAATGTATTGCTGGAACATTTTTGCCTGAAACAAATTCAGCACTTTGTTGGCTCTAAATGACCTTCGTGATATCAGCACAGATCACACTACACCTGCCCAGATTGGAAGTCCACTTTTACATTATTTTTTTGTGATTAAAGTGGAGAGGTCATGTACTTTTTGTCTGTAGAACAGAAAGGCCATTCCTAATCTACAATATAAAGGAAAGACTTATGGCAAAGTAATCTACACCTACCATACAACCTGATTTGAACAGACTACAGTGTACAAGAAAACAGCAAATCTGTGTTCTCTGTCCTCATAAGTGAAGAGATGTACAAATAACCTCTTGAAATGATTCTCAGTCAGGACTTCAGTATGATAATTGCAAAATTCCACGCAATAGCAAATTGCGATAGCAAAACACTTAACTCTTTCTTCAGTTTCTAGCTACAGTGCTTTAGTGTACGCAGTGCTTTAGTGTATCTCTTTGAGATAAAATTCCATGAACAGCCACTTGTACGTACAGTACTTGTGAACAAGAAGTCTCTTTGAAATTGTCTAAGACTGAAAAACTTAAGCAGACTTTTTGGCTTCTATCTGTTAGAGGACCCTTACAAGACGTTAGTTGCTCAGACTGACAAGTGTTCACTGTAAAAGATTAAAGGAATAAGAAGAAGTAATAGAAGAAGAAAAAATTATCTGCTGTTGAAACAGCTTATTACTTTTCGGCAAATTTAATAAATTACTTTACAGTTTGCATGAAAAGCAATTGTGATTTAATGTCAGTTTTAGTTGTGACAACATGACCCATAATGGGAATATTAATATAAAAGCATAGGACAGTTCTAATGAAACATCTGAATAAACAAACACAACAGAACAAAAGATAAATGGCCTGTGTAGATTAGTTTACCTGATGCATTCATATTGCTAGTGTATGTGGATTTCCATTATTAATTGACAGTTATGGGCACTCTGAACATGCAGAGAACACTGTGAGACTGAAAGTCCTGTATGTTGCTTTCTGTCAAATAGTCTACAATATGATCTGTTCTGAACATGTTGCTACTGCTTCCCACCAGACCGTATATGAACAGCAGCAGAGCTCAAGTCTAAATGAAGACAGCAGTTACATTACTCAGATCCTTCTCTCCTCAGCACTAGAGAGGTAATTTAACAGTTGTAATGGGGGAGCCAGTCCCCACAAACCTAAAAAGACAGATTCAGTCCAGTAATGAGCTTAACCTGACTTACCGTCCTTTGGTGATAAATGAGGAGTTTAGAAGACGAAAAACCCTTTTCGATATATGAAATTATGATGATTGAGTAGCAATTATTAAATCTAATATCCATTAAATGCATGTTTCCGAGTTCCAAATATAGGCTATATTTACATTTAGAGACAACTAGGCTATTGATCCTACTAATTAATTTTCTGCACCTAAAAATACCTTGTATCGTGTGTTTAATATCGCTCTGTGCAATTCAATTAGCTTGCCAATTAAAACATTATTTCAACACACACAGCATTATTTCAGTTTAAGCTAAAACATTTCCCCACCTTTGTCCTTTTGATCACTTCTTCAGTGGATGCTGCATGATCCAAGAGCACTTAGTTTAAGGATACAGGTACGACTTCTTCACAGACTGGGTAAATCACTACGTTGCCTTTATTAAATACAACCCACGTAAATTTCCTCCTTAAAACGTTCGCAACTCGTGTACATATTGAGCGCTCAGATCGCTCAGATGACTGGAGATTTCCCTCGACCCGTCAATGCGCACAAGTGTGTGGAACCTTCAGTAACGACCAGCCTACTTATATAATGCTAGAAAAACTTGCATTGTTCCAACATGATTTCACAGACCTTCCCTTCGGCTAAATTGATAATGTAATTAAATAAATCAAACTAATTAAATTCAATTTAAAAAAAAAAACTAACAAAAAATGACAAAAATCATTTAATTATAAAAACGAACGCATTAATTAAAGAACAATTTAAAATAAAAACCTGCAAAGACGGGATATTTGGTCGTCATTATAGGTGCGAACAAATCGAGCGCTCCTATTAAATCCTTCATTCTTTCCGATTTGGCATATTTTTGTTATTTAAATATTCTTTGTATTAGTAATGAACCACTCTTACAAAAATACATGTATTAATGAGACACCTAAAAAGGCAAACGAGACATTACCTATGTTTTCTTTCCTGGTTCAGTATCAGTAATGTATCATGGGCTGTAAGGCAAACTACTGAGCTTGATCAATATATATTGTACACACAACAACTTACGATGTTGAGGAGGAATCTGGAAACAGAAAAAATAAATTTGAATACTAAAATGTCAAAGTAAATAAAGCACTAAAAAAATAATTTGATACGCATAATATGAATAATTTGATATATAATAAAAAAATATTGACCTGTGGAACAAAGCAATGATGCTTTAACAGTATAATGACAGGAATACCCTGGAGTGCTGCTTCATCCATATTTAACAATAGTGACATCTATTGGTTAGTGCTCGGCAAAAATATCAGTGTGCATCACTACAAAGGTCACACAAGAATCTCATTATGGCTCCTTCACAGCTTTTATTATCTTTTCAGAATAAAGTGTACAGTTACTAACATGTTTAGAGACAATAGGCTCTTTACACTTAACATTCTCTACTAATGTTTCATTTAGTGGTCGTCTATTCCACTGCACTGACCTACATGTTTGAATTCAGAGGAATGTTTACATGTATGACAGATATTAGATTATCATTTCATGTAAATATGCATGAAAAAATGTGTTTATAAATGTATTGTCTGTGTATGCTTGGATTAGTGTATAACAATACTACAGAAAAGGAATAACAAAAAAAAAAAATTTTTTTAATTCAATAGTAAATAATTCAATTAATTTGAAAATACATATGTTGAATGCTCCATGATAACATGTAGTCAAGTTTTGACTTTGTTCAGATTATGCTTGTAGTTCTCTCAACAAATCAGATTTCTGCTTTTGCAGAGCATGTTACTTGGCAAGTAAAATTTCTCAAAGAAAGAGATTTTTTAATTCACACATGCATTTCTTTCAGTTCAACAAATATGAGGATACAAAAATGAATCTGGAGTTGAAACCAGATTGAGAGGCATGCACAACCAAAGACACCTTCATTTAAATGTGAATCAAATGATCCGATTATAGGATTAGTTCAGTTCCAGAATAAAAAAATCCTGGTAATTTACTCACCCCCATGCCATCCAAGATGTTCGTTTCTTTCTTTCTTCATTCACAAAGAAATTAAGATTTTTGAGGAAAACATTCCAGGATTTTTCTCCATATAATGGACTTCAATGGTGGCCAACGGGCTGAAGGTCCAAACTGCAGTTTCAATGCAGCTTCAAAGGCTCTACACGATCCCAGCCGAGGAATAATGGTCTTATAGCTAAACAATCAGTCATTTTCTAAAATAAAATAAAAAAACGTATATACTTTTTAACCACAAATGCACTAGCTCTGCATCCGCAAATTCACGCATTACGTAATCACATTGGAAAGGTCACGCACAGTGAGCTTTTCGTCTGTGTACTCCGGTTCAAAAAGTAGGGTGAAAAACTCCATCTCATTTGGAGTTTGGACTCCATCTCCTCCAACTTCGAAATCATCCGACGTTATTGCTTTACCTTTTTTCGTAAAGAGCATTTGACTTTCTTTGCATGTTTGCTTTGTAAACACTGGGTCGGTACTTCCGCCTACATCACGCGTAACTTTTCCAATGTGACTACGTAATGCGTGAAGTCGACCTAGTGCAAGACGAGCATTTGTGGTTAAAAGGAATAAATTATTACTTTTTAAAGAAAATGACTGATTGTTTCGCTAGATAAGACCCCTATTCCTCGGCTGGGATCGTGTAGAGCCCTTTGAAGCTTCATTAAAACTGCAGTTTGGACCTTCAGCCCGTTGGCCACCATTGAAGTCCATTATATGGAGAAAAATCCTGGAATGTTTTCCTCAAAAACCTTAATTTCTTTGTGAATGAAGAAAGAAAGAAACAAACATCTTGGATGACATGGGGGTGAGTAAATTATCAGGAAATTTTTATTCTGGAAGTGAACTAATCCTTTTAATGGATCACAATATTTAGTTGCTGTCCACAACAAGACCCCATATACTCTTAGTTCTCCTAGCACTGTTGGTCAGTACAGCAAACAGGTTAATGCTGTGATAAGTTTATTTCTCTGGGCTTGGGCACTCTTCCTCCTCACTTGGCTTGTCAGTTTGGGTTGAGCTGGCAGGAGCCTCACTGTTCTGTGTGGGCAAGAGAAGGTACTCCAGCTCTTCTGCGTTGATGGCCACCCTTTCAGGAGACAGCCAGCGCTTGAACTGCTCCAAAGCACTGCAGGATACACAAGACCGAATAATTACACGCAAACCGAAGAGCTGATTAAATTAATTTGACCACAGAAATAAATGCCATTTTTTGTATCATCAGCAAAGAGAAAAATTAATCTTTTGAAATTGCCTGGATTTCTGAATAATAGCCTAATCAAGGTCATTAATGGAAAAAAATCTTTAGGATAATAATATTCTAATTAAAATATTGCATCTTCAGAGGACCTCAGGACCAATTACAATTGGTAAGGTATCATCACCATTCCCTACTTGCACCAGAGTGGGCTTCTTATCTGGCTAAGCAGCTGCAAGCATACTTGCCATGGGTGATGTTGGGTCACAGACGCAATCCATGAGTAAGTCAACAACAGCGTGGTTCAAGCAGAATAAATTAAGTATTTTAGATTGGCCAATTCAGAGTCCTGACCTTCCTCTGACATGTTATTGTGTAAACTAAAGTAGAACATTCAAGTGAGAAATTGTAGAAAATATATATGCTGAAACAGTCTGGTGTGTGCGCAGAATGGTCCTAAAAAGTATCAGCATTTTCCAAGTAGAAAGATTTTTGGGGTCCAGATTTATTTATTTAAATTTTTTTTTTTTTTTAATTCTCTCGTGATCACCAAGGCTGCATTTATTTAATCAAAAATACAGTAATATTGTGAAATATTATTACAATTTACAATAACTGTTTACTATTTAAATATATTTTAAAATGTAATTTATTGCTGTGATGGCAAAGCTGAATTTTCAGCAGTCATTACTCCAGTCTTGAGTGTCACATGATCATTTAGAAATCATCCTTAAAATGCTGATTTGCTGCTCAAGAAACATTTATTATTATCAATGTTGAAAACCGTTGTGCTTTTTTTATGGAAAAGTTTTACGGAAACTTTTCAGGATTCTTTGAAGAATAGAAAGTTCAAAAGAACAGCATTTATTAAAAGTTGCATTTTTATAATATGTGTAGACATTTATCCCATCTGCAAAAGTAAGTGAGGCTGAATAGTTCAAGATGCCTGAGAGCTACAGATCTCATCCTTACAGTACCTCTGATCGAAGTTCCCTTCCTGGAACAGTTCTGAGGTTTGGGCATCATGAAGGAATCTATCCCAGCATTCCTTTTTAGCCTGGGACAAGGAACGGAGCATTTCCCTTGATGTTACGTCATTCGATTGTCCCTTGATCCTTTTCAATCGATTTTCTGTAGCAAAATAACATGCTCTTAGAAACGAAATCAACAGGCCGTATTAAATAACATGCTTATCAAATGGAATTTCCTGTACCTAAACTGGCAATGTAAACCTCAGAGTCAGCCATTGGTTCCCAGGGGCTGAAAGAAGCTCTGGGAGAGTTGGTCTGAGGGTTACCTGGAGAGGAAGGCTCAAATGAGTCTGTAAATTGTCCACCATCCTGTTCCTGAGGCTCTGGCAGACTGGAGCAGATCTCAGTCCACAGATCTCCACTAGATCGGACCGCATGAGTTTCGAAGTCGTCGATCATCACGTTTCTAGTAATTAAAGCACATTTTTAATGAAGAATTAATTATAAACAATCTGCAGCGACATGCGTGTTGTAAACACATGGGATATCAACATTAATGGTTTAAAAATAAAAAGACAGGCTTGTCAGGTTTCTATAAAGGAAAAAATGCTAAGTTTTAACAGCGATCGTTGTTTCCATAACAAAGTCTTAATGATTGTTGACATTACTAGGTCTCACGCAAACCCATATAATGGAGCAGTAGAAAATTATCAGTCATAAAATTAACATAGTGGTGCTTACCTAAAAGTACAATGCTCTCAATGCACCTCAGACCTAAAAGGATATATTAAAAGGAGAAAAAATACAAGCATTAGCATTTAAAACCCATCCTTCTCTCTTGTTTTGCCTTCACTGCTGCTGAGAAGCAAGTAACCGGCAGGGAATTTTGATTGGCCGTTGCACCTGTCCGTCAGTAACTCCGTGAATGTGATTGGTCGTAGAGATGTGTTTGGAAACACTACTTCCGCTTACTTCTTCAGCACGTTGACATCGGGTCGAAATTTACGAGTAAGATTTTTGATATGTTTTGATAGTTATGTGCTTGTCATTTATATACACCTATTTAGTCTCAGTTACCATTTTAAAACAATAGTATGCTAACATGTACTAGAGACGCTGCATGTTGTTCTTTTTATTGCTCAGTGATATTTTTGGTTGTACGTTTAAAAAAAAAAACTACGTACAACATTTTTAAAGCCCAGTTTGTTGCGTATATAATAATATTCTGTTATTTCATTGTGTATTTGATGTCCGGCGTATGAAATTTAGGTCAGGTCCGATTTTCACGTTTGTTGACCTGAATCAAGGACGCATGTTGAACGCATCAGTGCTCTGAGGTCCAAAGACAGGTAGATCCATACATTAAAGCTATTAAAATTAATGAACAAACACACTATTGCATGCATCACAAATTCAATTACTTTTTTGGTTTTGATTAGTTTACACAAAATTAAATGCATGTAATTTTTTTACATCTGTTGGGGAAAAAAAACATATTAAACCAGCTTAGGTTTGCTGCTTTTAGTTAGTCTCCCAGCTTGTTAAGGTTGCTGTGTTAGTTGGATTTGAAAGGGTTTTAAGGACTTTGAAGACCAGCTTGGCAAAGTGTAAGTGGTTTAAGTTGGTAATCTTTTTCAACAGGGTAAGACTCAGGACAGGTGTACGTCAGAGTGAGTTTACAGACTGTCCGAACTTGGCAATTGTTGAAATCCAGGCATCATTTGTTGCAGGCAGTGCTTGTTAGGCAATGCAGACACTGCTCAGGCTGGCAGCAGTAGCGGTCCCTATGGGTTTGCTGCTCTCCAGAACCATGGCATGGATCTCTAGTGGCAAAACACATATAGAACTCATCACTCGCTTAAGAGGTTAGTAGAGAGATAGTGATATAAAAACAATGCTTAGATGTTATTGTACATCTCAATACACAAATGTCATTTAATGGACAGATTCAGTAGTAAAGAGCTTAATGTTGTCCTTCTGTGACAGATCATGCAGTTATCCGCAGTGACAGAGTGTTTAATGCCATGCTTGCCACTGATAGAGGGATTTATTCCAGAGACCACCCTTATGCTGACTCTCCCCAGTCCATAGGTGAATTTCATACATCAGCAGGCATATTAGAGTGCACAGCATAAATGAGTACACTTTTTATTAAGAATATGTTTAATACATTTCAATTTTGCCATCTTTCTATGAATTATATTAGTGATCATTAAGAAAATACATCTTTTTATATTTAATCAGAGGGGGTGTACTCATTTATGCTGTGCACTGTATATTGGTTTGAATACATGAAGCAAACTAGAAAAAAAAAACAATTTCACTCACACTGTTTTTTTTCTACAAAGGATACAAGGCTACAATCAGTGCCCCTCATATGGTAGGTCAGGCAAACACTTCTAAAATAGTTGTCACTGTTATATTTGATATGCAATAATGAATGACTTCTTGTGTAGCATGCACATGCTCTGGAGGTCCTCAGTGACAAGTTAACAGAAGGAGCTTCAGCCATGGATGTGGGTTCAGGAAGTGGATATCTCACTGCATGCTTTGCCAGAATGGTGAGCGCTGTCTTTTTATATATATATATATATACAGTGGGTACGGAAAGTATTCAGACCCCCTTAAATTTTTCACTCTTTGTTATATTGCAGCCATTTGCTAAAATCATTTAAGTTAATTTTTTTTCCTCATTAATGTACACACAGCACCCCATATTGACAGAAAAAAAAAGAATTGTTGACATCTTTGCAGATTTATTAAAAAAGAAAAACTGAAAAATGCTCAGTATTTAGTAGAAGCACCCATTTGATCTAATACAGCCATGAGTCTTTTTGGGAAAGATCCAACAAGTTTTTCACACCTGGATTTGGCGATCCTCTGCCATTCCTCCTTGCAGATCCTCTCCAGTTCTGTCAGGTTGGACGGTATATATATATATATCATGTTGAAGAAGAAAATATAATTCTACACCAACTTGAACAATAATTCAAATTTTAAACACCAAGACACAAATCTATATAACAAAATTATGTACAATAAAATCTAAACATCTTTCATCACATTTTTTCCTTTTTAAAAAAAAATTTCTTTTACATAATTCTTTTATTTAATTAGATATACAGATTCCTGTTGTACATTATATTTTGCTATGTTTATTCTGCAGGTAGGACCCTCTGGAAAAGTAGTGGGAATTGACCACATAGATGAGCTGGTGCAAGCCTCTGTGAAAAATGTCCAGGCGGACGATCCAGAATTGCTTGCCTCTGGACAAATTAAATTAGTGGGTGAGTGATTAAAATAATTTATTAAAATAATATGTTTTCTTGTATGTTGAAGCACAGACATTCTCATTGGACCTGTTTATGTCATTGCTAGTGACATTACAAGAATGGTTTAACAAACTTGTTTTCGTGAAATGCTTTTCTTTTTTTTCGCCTTGCAGTGGGTGATGGACGGTTGGGTTATCCTGATGAAGCCCCCTATGATGCTATTCATGTTGGAGCAGCAGCTCCTACACTCCCTAAAGCTGTATGCACATAATGAATTAGACTTAATTGTTGTTCACATAGCCTGCAGTAGTCTTATTATACGTATGCATCAACAGCTCCTGGAACAGTTGAAACCAGGTGGGAGACTTGTTTTGCCTGTGGGCCCGGAGGGTGGAAGCCAAGTTCTCGAGCAGTATGACCGTCAGAGCGATGGTACTTTCCTCAGGAAAGCACTGATGGGTGTGGTTTACGTCCCACTGACAGACAAACACTGCCAGTGGCCAGGGTATGCATCCAGTCCTAATGAGATAAAGCAGAATAGAGTGATTTATATTGTACTGTAGCTCATCACATCTATGTGGCTGTTGATTCGTTTCTCTTCCCAGTGATGAGCTCTGATTGCAGTATGGTTGCCCCTGCAGGAGATGGCGCTGGTGCTGTGGTTCAGAAAGCCCTTAGGGCTGAGGGAATGCTCTCATCCTATCTCCACCTGCTGCCTAGCAACATACTCGTCTAGATCATTCTGATTCTTGACTTAAAACTGAAGTTCAAATGCAGTAACTGCTAGAGGACTGAAACGAATACTGAATTCTCTGAGGTGTCTCTTTAGATACTTAAACTGAGTGAGCGAGAACTTCCATATCTAAGGCTTGTGATCTCAGTATGCTTCATAAGTGGCCGTGTTCAGCTTTAACATACTACACAGCAAGAAGCAATCGAAATATAGAGTACAGTTATATGTGGAAATGTAACTGCTACCATGCTAACTTTTGATTAATCATTTTGATGTCTCACTACTAAGTTATATGTTAAGGCTTAAATATATGGGAAACAAAAATACTTTTAGCTGTTGAAATGAAAAATGAGTTGAAAAATTATTCTCTTTCTTTTGTAGTCTGTGCATGGAGTCAGATTTTGAGTGTTGCTGTTGTCTAATCAACTGTGTGATTTAAATTTGATTTGAATTCATTGATTTTTGCATTAATCTACATGTTAAATGTACACAATTAAATGTAAACATAATATAAGACCTTGTGTTTTTTTCTCAAATTAATAAAGCTCAGTATACTGTACTATGATATATGATTTATGAACTACTATAAACCATTTTTTGTTATCCTTGCCAAGAAATGTAAAAATACATAGAACTGCATTAAAAGAAGAAGAAAAAAGAAAAATAAATGCACATATATCTTGTGAAGCGATATGAGATTAATGGCCAGTGTCAATAGGAAAAAATGACCAATTTTTGCCCAAAAAAGGAAGTTACAGATTAATTCACTAAAGATTATATGTGTTAAACAATAGCTGTTAATTGATTTACATGTGTTCAATATTCAGAAAATGTGCACATGGAAATAATTTAAACATCAAGTTTCAAGAAAGAATGAAATGAAAGAATTCATACAAAAAAGGGAAGAAACAAATCTATACAAATATTTATATAATACTTTTAAATAGGCCTGTGAAATAGAATAAAAGAATAAAAGTAGAATGTAGAATAAAAGTAGACACAAATTTTTACACCACAAATAATTCGTAAACAAATGACGTCATCAACCCAAGACGGAAATCTTATTCCGGTCATTGAGCCGCTGGATGGCATGTTCACGTGTGCGAAAGGGACGGTAGCGGGTTTAAATGCATTACTTTGCTTTGGAAAAAGAGAAAACAACCATTTTCTGAGACACTTGTATCGGAACAAAAACGTGAGTGTTAAAACTCTGGGAACGCTACGGACAGCGCTAAATGTCAGGACAAATAGTGCGCAAGTCTAATACATCTGAACTTCGCAAAACAACAGTTCTATACTCAAGTACACGCCATGGAGACTAAAGAGGACAGCTGTGATACGGACAGCACTGTCAGAACAAATCGCGGTAAACGTAAAAACGAGGAGACGGATGAGGCAGCAAAACAAGGCAAACGTAAGAAGCAAAAGAAGTGCGGCAAACAGCTGCGTCCCGGAGAGCGGTACGTGCCTCCGCCACAGAAACGCAACCCAGGCGTGAGTTTCAGCCAAGAACATTTTGCGGAAACCTCCTACTATTTTGAAAGCGGTCTTCGCAAAGTGTATCCTTATTATTTTGATTTTACGACTTACTGTAAGGGACGCTGGATTGGTAAAACACTACTAGAGATTTTTAAGAGTGAATTCCGGGCGGAGTCTCTGGATTACTACAATAAGGCTGTCAAAGAGGGGCGTATTAAATTGAATGAAACCCCTGTGGATGACCTGAATATAATACTAAAGGTAAGAGATCACGTGACAACACTCACTGACTGTCTCTTTATATGTGCTGGTTTGTTTAATTGTTTTGTATCTCTTTTGCTTGTCTAGAATAATGACTTTATGAGGAACACAGTGCATCGTCATGAGCCCCCTGTGAGTGGGAGGCCCTTGGAGGTTCTGGTGGATGATGGTGAATTGGTGGTGGTGGATAAACCCGCCTCACTTCCCGTGCATCCCTGTGGCCGCTACCGTCACAATACTGTCATTTTCATTCTGGGAAAGGAGAAGGGCCTTAGTGGCCTCCACACAGTACATCGACTGGACCGCCTCACCTCAGGTGTGCTGCTGTTTGCTCGTACACTTGAGGTCTCCAAAAAACTGGATGCGATGGTTCGTGAGAGACAGGTAGGACAACATTTCTAAATGGCATATTTGCTGTACGGTCTTAAAAATGTTGCATTCTGTCAGTCACAGTTTGTTGGAATTGTTGATATAAGTAAAGGTTAAATTATATCAACACTGAAAATTATTTGACTTATTCTTGAGCTTTGGAAAACTGTTGACCAAAATCTGTTTACAGTGGTTGGTACTAGTCTAAAGGGGTACTCTGACCCACAGACTTATGGAGAACTAGGAGTGTCGCTTAAAAATAAAATGGAAAAAAATCACTTAATTTAAAGCTGCAGTCCGTAACTTTTTTTTAGTTAAAGGGGTCATATGATGCTGCTAAAAAGAACAGTATTTGGTGCGAATGGAGCATAATTTGCTTTTTGGGTTAAAAGAAGTTCTTAATATGAAATTCGAAGAGTATGACAATTAGATTAGACTGTGCAGAAATTGAAATCTACACGCTAATACACACTACTCATAGTCACCAATGCTGATGTTGTTAACATTAATCATTTGAGAATAAAGTATAACAATAATAATAATAATTTGAACGGTTTGATGTGATAATGCCATTGGACAGGACATTTAAACAATGTTTTTTTTTCCTTAAAAAAACAGCAATTTAAAACTTGCATTTAAATATCAGTTGTTAATGTGTTATTTTGTTACAATTAAATAACATTCTTTACACTAATTCAAATTTTATCTGTGTATATATTTGTCCGTTTGAAAAGTGAATAATTAATGTATTATTTTAATGTTATATTTTACTACATTTTTAAACGTGAATTAAATAAATGGAAGAAAATTTGGATATTGTGACCACAAATTCAGAATCTGCTCCCACAACATAATTTATGGCCACGTTTTTTTTTTTAATTAATTGATTTTTTTCTTGCATGTCATGTGCAGGTCTCCTTACTAAAATA
This sequence comes from Sinocyclocheilus rhinocerous, assembly GCF_001515625.1. Taxonomy (NCBI): domain Eukaryota; kingdom Metazoa; phylum Chordata; class Actinopteri; order Cypriniformes; family Cyprinidae; genus Sinocyclocheilus; species Sinocyclocheilus rhinocerous. The sequence goes on from NW_015666800.1 coordinate 1,646,407, forward strand.
TTAACTAGAAATGACAGTGTATGCAACCTCTAAAAGTCTGGAATTGTCAGGCAAAGGTCTATAACATGCATTTATAAAATAGTTAAGGTGAATTTTAATTTCATGCAGATTTAAACTATACTTTCTTTTCTTTTTCCTTTTTCAGTTAGAGAAGGAGTATGTGTGTCGTGTGGAAGGGGAGTTTCCAGAGGGTGAGGTGGTGTGTGAAGAACCCATCCTGCTAGTGTCCTTCCGCGTGGGCCTCTGTAGGGTGGATCCCAAAGGCAAAGAATCCCGCACAGTTTTCCAGAGACTTAGCTATAACGGGCGCTCTAGTGTGGTCCGCTGTCTGCCTCTCACAGGACGTACTCACCAGATTCGTGTTCATCTTCAGTTCCTCGGCTTTCCAATCCTCAACGATCCCATCTATGGGTCTTCTGCATGGGGTCCAAACAGAGCCAAAGGAGGGCTAGTGGGTATGAGTGATGAAGAGCTTCTAGAAGCTCTTATAAAAGAGCATTGTTCAAAAGAGAATCTGCACTTGTTGGATTTGCCTGATGTAGAGGTCTTAGGAAAGCAAGGGCCGAAGACAGAGTGTAGTGATGGTGTTCAAGAACACAATGATCAAATAACTGCACCTGCGTCGAGTGGTGTTGTGTGTGATGACGGTTCGCGTAAATTAACAGAGGAGGAAGTAAAGGCAGAAGGTAGTCAAGAACTTCACAAGAGCACATCTGCAGCCGAGACTGCAGACAAGATGAGTGGTGCTCATAAAGAAAAGGATTCAGTATCAGATGAAGCCTCCAGAACTGCAAAATCGAATGCTTTTGTCCGAGATAATTTATGTGGTGAGTGTAAAATTGTGCGACCTGACCCAACGGAGAAGGATTTGATTATGTACCTACATGCATTACGATACAAAGGACCTGGCTTTGAATATACCACCCAAATGCCTGACTGGGCTAAAGAAGACTGGCTTCAGGATTAAACTAAAATCAGATGTATTCATGCATCATTTGTTACCTGATATTACCGCACGTGTTTACAGAGATTTTGTTTTTTTGTTCTCTTCGATTACTAAATATATTCTGAGTGAATTAAAAAAAAACTACTTTTTAAATTTCTTTTCATTTAAGATTTGTGGATTTATTAGTCAGTATTGCGGTGCATTTCTGTTTCATCAATTGTTTTGTTTCAGTTCCTTATGTTTTGAGAAGGAAAACATCTCATCTGACATGAGCATACAGCAATAAGTTTTTTTTTGTGGGAATAAAAATAAATCATGTTTTTTAATATGATTTCCCCTTCAGTAATAGTAGGTGAGAGTAATTTTAATTCAAATGTGTCATGCAAAATGTTATGCATAGAAACGAAGCTGAGGTTTTTAATTGTCTTATGTAGTCCAGTTTCAACTTGCCTATGAACTCAAAACCACCAAAGAAAGTCATTGCAGTGTAATCTCAATTAAAAATATTTTTATTTTTTAATGAACTACTTCATCATAGTTTATCTTCAGACAACTTCAAATCTGACTTTACGCACAGGCTATCAACAACAGTAGTTCCACACCAGCAGGTTTTATAATACAGCTGCATAATTTCAGGGAAAAAAAACTTTTTGGCACAAATCATTCTTACATTTTGGCACTTTGTATTTTAAGATGCATTGACAATGTAAAGTACACATCCGCTGGACTTAATGAAGTAACGTTTAATGAATCTGAATATAAAAAGAAGGATGTTCTTTCTAGCAAAACATCATTTTGCAGTACAACTAACATTTGCTAAGTTTTTCCAGTTTCATAAAGGATTGACATCTTTGTGCACATCACAAAACACCACTTTTTACATACAAACGTTTGCATTCTAAACCATGTGTATCTTTCAAATACATACTGAACATTGAGGTAACACTCACAGTCTTGTATAGGGTTGAAATATCATATTGCAGTTTTTCATAAATCAGGGATATTAGTGAAACATGTCCACACACTGAAGCATTATGACTAAAGAACGTTGTAATTGGCCTATATTCTGATGGGCAGTCATTGTCTTTTTTAAAAGAGGTACTTCCATGGCTCTGGCAATAACAAAATTATGTTTCCTTACAGCTTTTATGAAAAGTTCAGGGTTAAAAATGTAGTATCATAACATTCAATAAAATGTATTCAAGAATAAAACAGTTATAGCCACAGTAGCAAGCACATCTATGCCAAGTGTTCCTGGCATAAGGTAAGTGTAAAATTACTGTAGTGGGTTATTTCTGTGCTTTTCAAGTGTATAATTTTTTTTGTGAACAATTTTAATTGAGTAGTCAGTACAATATAGAGAAGATACAACATATTAGATTGTAATCACCACCCCAACCCCCACCCCCCAGGTAGACTTATACTGTGCTGAGGAATTATAAGACATTGCAGTGGAGAAAAGTAAAATACCTAATCATAAGATAAACAGAAAGTATACATAAATACAAAATAAATTGTACATCAAAAAGAAGAAACAAAGGATTTAACAATATCAAAAGTAGCACTCCAGGTCTTCAAAGTTTTAGTCTTTGCACCATGAATGTGAGCTGTTGATAGTTCCAAGGAAATAATGTCCAGCAAAGATAAGCCCCATACACGCCTGCTCATCGTATGTGGAGGAATCCAGCGACTGACTTAACATTTTCTTTGCCGCAGTGAGAGCAGCTAAACGTACATTTTAAAAGTACATTGCGAAGACAATGCCAATTCAGAAAAGTTATTTAAGAAGAACAGTTCTGGAGTCAACACCATATCCTTATCTAACAGGAATGATATGTCATGAGCAAGCTGAGACCAGAAAGGAAAAAGTGCAGAGCATTCCCCAAAAAAATTTAAATATGTACCCAGTGCCCTCTGCGGACATAAATTACAATTTGGGGAAGGTGACAGATGCATATAGAAGCATTTAAAGGGGACATATAGAGTCTATGCAATAGTTTCCAATGGATCATCTGATGGTTTGGGTTTTTTGAGGATGATGTAATTGTCTCCCAGATTTGGTCAGAAAATAAAGTGTGTATGTCACCACTGCTTTTCAAGTGTATAATTGAAAAGTGTTTGGAGAACTGGTTGAGGCTAAAAAAAAAAACAGTAAATAAATTTATAATGATTGTGATCTTTGCAAAATTATGGAGTTTAAAAAGCTCATGGCTTGGTTGTTTAAAAGATCAGGCACAATTGTTCTTTAAGTGTTGGTAAGTTTGCAGTTCAAGGCCCCTGAAGAAAGGCTTTTTCAAAGGCTATTGTGGGTGCACATTCAGTGTATATTTACATGACATGCAAGGAATCATGCAAAAAAAAATCTGTCCTCTTAACATTTTTATACGCACTGTGTATACTTCCAAACAATTAACTAGTCTTTGTTATCTGGTATGCATTTTCAGACAGATTGAGAAATTTAATAATACGCTGCTGAGTACAAAAGTTAAGCCCACCATATAAAGTACTGGCCATGCTGTGGTTGTTTAGATTTGCTCAGTGTGTTGACAATATTGATCAGCTGCCACCTTCACCTCTTCCCTCCCTTTTTATCCAAACATCGGGCATATCGGGTTTGCTGTTGGGCAGTATCACTGGCACCTCACTTTGGGTTGTCCTCACCCTACTAGACCCCGGGGAAGCAAGGTCATGTACAGTCTCCTTCAAGGACAGACGTAAAGTGTCCCTCTTGCCATTAAGGTGGCCAGGTTGTAACTCTTCCTCAAACTTAACAGCTTCAGGGACTAAGATAGCAGGCTCTACCTCACTTAAGCAGGTCTCATTGGAGTCTTCAAGTCCCTCCATGGAGCTCTGAGACTGACAAGACAATAGCCGTTTGTGTAGATGACAGCTAGTGGCTTCATCTACTGAGAATGACCTTTCATTGACAGTGTCTGTAGTCTGAGTGATCATGATTTCTTCCATGCTAGAGGAAGACGACAAAGACACATTCCAAAGTTGGAGCCCACCGCTCGACTGGCCGCGGCATTTCTTGCACAAAACCTTCTCTTTAGATGCAGCTTGTGGAGGAGCAACTACAGGACGCAACATGTTCTCTTTGTATGGGGATGAGGTCTGGAGCGCTGGAGGTGGGTTGTAACTCGTAAGGTGCCTGCTACACATTTCTGCGCTGTCAGCCTCAATGCTGACTCGATCATAGTCTTGCCTTGGACTAAGGCCACAGAACTGAATGTCATCAGAAAGGACAGAAGGCCTGTTGGACAGCTTGCTGGTGCAAGTGCTATTCTCGAAGCTGTCGCTCAACTGGCAAGCAAGTGGCTGCAGTTCGTACTGTTCCGGCTCCCTTCCACCGACTGGTTGCCGCTTTTTATGGTGTTGCTGATTGGGGCAAAGAAAGTCTTCGCTTTCTTTATTACAACCTCTTCGAACCCGAGAACCCGTGCCACAGCCAAATGCCCCATTAGCTGCGGGATTTGTGGTCCCGGGCTCTGTAGCCGAACAGGACGACAGTTTATTTTCAGTGGCTTGCTTTGTAACACAGGGTAGGGTTATTCTCCCACAGTTCTTCTGGGGTCCAAAGAAGCAGCACAACGACTGGAAGAAGAAAGTAGCGAAGCCACATGCAAGACACTTCACAATTAGGAGGAAGATCCCAAGTTTTCTGAAAAGCAATGCAGTTGCGGGTAACATAATAATGCCCACGCAAAAATATGCCCCAGCACCTGTAGCTACCGGGCAACCCATTCTCTTCAGGGAATGTGCAACCCTGCCCAGTCTGTCATTGTGTGGGGCCAGGCTGTATGAAATGCAATAATTGGCCACAAAGTCAACAGAAAGACCTGCAGCTGCTGAAATGAAGAGTGCTTCCACACCATTTAACTGCCATTCTAAAAGCACAAGGAGGCCAACAGTAGCAAACACACTTCCTCCCACCGCAATGGACACGAACACACTTAATGGAATATTCCATGTTGTTAGTAAGAGCAGTGCAAATGTGAGTGCAACAGAAAAGCCTGCCACCTCCAATGTCTCTGAGCTCAAGCAATGCTGGAGGTCATATAAGCCTAGTTGGCTTACAAACCATCCTTTCTGCAGTCCTACTGGAGCCTTGGACATTTCCCCATTAAACCACGATAAGATCTCTTGGTAGAACTGAGACATTCTGCTGAAGTTGAAGCTGTAAAGGTGTACAGTCTTGAATATTACAACAAGGGCAGTGATTCGACCCTCCAAATCAAACCTTAGGCCTCCGGCACTGGGTGAGTGCCCCTCTGCATGCTGCTCTGCTACCATCATGCTAAGGCACTGCTCGAAAACACTTGGTGGGTAAGGAAAGGGAATATTATTGCAGCAGAAGCTAAACGCATCCTCGCTTTCGGAACAGCGACGTATAGAAACCCAGTGAATCAATTGTTCCACAAAGCACACATTGTCTTCTACTGTTTCTTGGTCAGCTGGTAATGGAGAATAGAAGCTCTGGTTTTGAATTTTTCCACACAGATCCCGCAACCACAGTTGGGCTTGGGGACTGCTTATATTGAACCCTGGATCAAGAACTAAAGATCCATTACTTTTTGGATCGAATTGGTCACCGTCATCTGATGGAATTACGCCCCAAATTAGAGTCAGTGTAATGGGTTCATCTTCACCCTGTTTCATTCGCTCAAACATGAACTGGTGGCGATATTCAGCATCGTATCTCTCAAAGGGATGACTGGAGCGGAACAGCTGAGTGGTTCTGCTGTCTGAAGTTGGCAGTTTCATGCCAGGGTCTACGCATGATATGTACGTTCCACCGACGGCAAGGACTGCAAACCAGCAGATCCATATGTATCGGAATTTCACAACTCCACAAGGCAGGATCTTTAAAAAAAGCAGGTTTGATGTGTCCGAAAACCCTCGCCCTAATGTCCGAAGCTTCTGTCTCAAAGTAAACAGACAGCGCTTTCTTGAACTTGTCTCCCAGAATCCACCCGTATTTTTGGAGCAGCAGGGCTTCCAAGCTGCCTTCACGACAGGATTTGAAGACAGCACAGCATAGCGTTCTTGCAAAATGAGGGTGCACGGAAGCCAAACGAGAGCAAATAATGTGTTGATTAATGAGGCACTGCCAAGATATATAGCATAGCATCTCACGGCGGTGATGCTGCTTATGTAGCCCGAGTAAAACGTGATGCTAGATGTCAGACCTGACACTAATATCAAGTATCCGATTTCCTGTAAAACCCGGTTCATTCTCTTCTCAGGGACAGCTGGAGGGTTGTGGCTTAACTGTAGTTTCCAGAAATCAACAAAAGTCAGGGCTTGATTCAGACAGCTTCCCAAAAGCACAAGGACTGATGCAAGATTGAGGAGTGGAAAAAATGTCAAGCGAAATGCAACTTTGTAGAAAAAATATGAGGTGGAAAGCGATAATATGACAGCAACCAGTGACATTGCTGCTATAAATAGTGATTTGAGATATAGTCCCATTGTGAACAAAAGTGCAAGAGCTGCAAGAACAGGATAGACAGAGTCCCGTGCCAAGTAATACTTGAAAAGTTTTTGTTTAATTCCCAAATCCATTCCTGTTATGGTGGTGTTATTGTATGTGAGTTCGCGACCCTCTAGATAGTCCAAATATATTTTCATTAGTGGATCTCCTTTTTCTACTGGTAGAAATACAGTGCTATATTTTAGGGACGGGACCTTGTATTCAACAGTCTGTGGTCCCAGGAAGTCTTTGTCCACAAGGTAATGGAGAATCTGGTAGATGCTTGACAGTTTACAGCGGTGTGGAACGGATGCACAGCGGCCAAATTTACTCCTCTCAGTACATGATGCAACCAGTCTTCCATCATGGTAGTAAGGGGCACAGAATCTGAGCAGGCCAAGGCTTTCAGAAACCTGCTGTGCTGTCAGACTAAAGCAGGAAGAAACGTTGTTAAGAACAGCCAAGTAGTTTCCCAGAGACCAACTTGGACAGCACTCATTCTTCACCATGGAGCTGTATAACTCTGATCTGACCTGGCAAAGTTTAGCAAATTGTGTCCCGGAATGGATCTAAAATGAATAATAAAAAATTACTTGCATTTCTCAGCAAAAGTATTACAAATGTAAAAGGTGTATTGCTTTAAGTTTTCATGCTTGTTCATCTCATTAGTATTCGTTCATTCAGTTTGCATGTACTTTCTTGTATATTTGGATATATGCTGAAAAGTAAAACATAGACATATTGACTGCATTTAAATTCTACATGAGCTATAAAAAACTTTACAAATCTTTTATATTTATATTAGAAATACATTTGTATAGATTATTTATGTACGTCTCTAAAAGTTGTTCATATGCAAAATGCTTTTAGATGTGTTTTAGATGCTGTCAGTGCATTAATGATGTTTTAGTGTGTTTTTCAATGCAGGCAAATTGTATGTGTGCCAGAACCAAACTTTATGTGTAAATACCTACAGTATGATTACTAATGAGATCACATTGAATTCTCTAATATCTGAATCTGATTATTAACACACAATGAATAGATACATCATATCATATATCCACCACCCTGCATTTAACCACTTCTTAAGAATATTATGCCCTTTTGGGAAAATATAGTCCTTGGTTTACCTGTTCCTGTTCCATCTGGCACATGGAGTAAATTGCCTTTAGACTCCAGAGACTGGCAGAGTTTCCAGAGCGGAAGACCAGCTGAGCATAGCGCTCTCCTGCAGAACCACAGATTGGGTGACAGAAAACATCACTTAAAACATGCTGTGCTCCATTTACTGATTTATTAGATTTGGAAATACCTGATAACATGCGAGTAAAATCTCACCTGGGGCGTTACAAAAAAAGTTGTGCTCAGTGTAATCTCTGTGCAACATTCTCCGTGAACGTTCTCTTGATTGAGGTTCAGATCTAACTGTGTCCTCTCTGTAAGACAAACAGGATTTTTTCAATACAAACATAGCATACGATCCTTTAGTAATAAAAGCAACAGTCTGATTTAGTTAAATGATCAGTGGTAAATTATATTTTAAAGTATTTTTAGTATCATGTGATGACAAAGAAATACCCTGAGATTCTATCTGTGAGTTGCCATGGAAATGGGGACAGTGATTTTCCAGGTCCAGTGTTTTGCTGTAACCTCATCCACGTTGCTAGCCGGATTCTTATGTCTGTTCCACGAGGTTCAAATCCCTGTGAGGTCAAAGACATATGAACGGTAAGTAGAAACTCTTTGAAGTCATTATAAATATGAATTTAAAGGGGTTATATGATGTTGCTAAAAAGAACATTATTTTGTGTATTTGGTGTAATGAAATGTGTTTATGCGGTTTAAACAATTCTAATGATGAAAGGCCACTGTTGGTCAGTTTATTTTCAGAAATGTATTCATAGGCACAAGTCTATTTCTGCCTCAAAGAGTTTAAAAAATCTATCTCACAATTTTAGCTTTAGTTTGTGTAAAAACTCTTAGGTGCAACTTTAGGAAGAAAAAAAAAGTTGTGAATTCACTATTGTGAGTTAATGTCTCTAACAACAACATGTTTTTCTCAGAACTGTGAGTTTACACATCACAATTCTGATTTTCACACAACTGTAAATTTTTATCTCACGTGGCTTGATCTTTTTTATTATTTTATCTCCTTAATCTTACAATTACTTCTTTTATTTTATTTTTTTACTTATATTTTTTTATTTTTACTTATTTTTATGTCACTTTTAGTATGTGATCCATTTACTTAATTTTATTTGTATTTACTTATGTACTTATTTTTATTTATTTATTTATTTTTAAATAGCACAAACAGTTGCATTAACATGAACCAGTAAACTTCATTATTTCTCGCATATGTTACAGAGGTGCAGATACTCACCAGCAAAGGGTCCGAGAAGTCTGGCAGAGGACCAGTCAAAATCCCAGCGAGGGTACAGGCAAACAAAACTACCGTACATGAAATGAGTACAGTCATCGGGTACTCCACTATGACCTGGGAATAGCTGTAAAAATCAATAATGTTCATATGATCAAATTTAATCTAATTGCTGTATGGCACATTAACTTACATTATACTGCTGGTATTCACCACACTGCATTTAAACTCACATTTGGCTTAGTATTTGAATGCTTCTTCCCAATTCCTCTAAACATAATACTGAAGACTATGTTAATGTGCACTACTGTATTACTGTAAATAATAATCTTAATAATGAATTTCATGTGATGTTATTATAAACAAATAAATCTTTTATCATAATTTGCTACAAAAGCATCCCACCTCCTTGGTATCCTATGCAAGCCATCATTCCTACTGAGCAGACAGACATAGTGATTAACATATTTAAATGTTTACGATCAACTAGACATAAGTCCATTACAATGACATTTATAATAGAAAAGAGTCCGGACCTCACTGTCACCATGTGACGCTGTACAGGCTTGTGGTTACTGCCGTCATGAGATTCATGAAGCCAATGGCACTGCGTTTTATTGTGACATGAAGGCAGGCGTGATGGACTGCAGCCATGGACAGTCTTAACAGGACTCGCTGAACAGTCTGCTTGATGGTAAGCATTCTTTTGACCTGGACAGACATTGCTTTGATTCGACTGCTGGTGGCCACAGCAGGGGCATCTTTTGCATTTTGGTGAATGATAGCCAGAGCCCTGCGATACTTGAGTAGAGGAGTGTGACCTGAACGGACTGCTGCTGTCAGCTTGGTTCTCCTCTATCTTGACCGGACACGTCTGAGATTCTGTGCTGTCACTGTCTGGAAGACACAGCGAAACCTCAGGGATCTCACTGCAAATAAAAGAATCACATGACATCAGTCATCAAATGTTCTGTTGCTACGTTCACACCAGTACATTTTAGAAAAAAGCAAGTGACATGAATTATGTTGAAGTGAAGAAATCAAGACCTGTCAATGAACCAGTGGAACCGTTTCAAGAATTGCCTTGAATAAAACATAATTTGGACTGATCCTTGATTAGTTGATTCAAATCATTGATTCAACGATCTGGTTGAGTCATTTTGGGGGTTTATTAATTATTTTCACTTCTCTGAATATCAGCGCATAACTTTGTGCTTCACTACATTTCAGGGAAAAAAACATGTCGTTCCTATTTATGTGAAGAAATCGAAACCTGCTCCAAAATGCGATTGTGATGTCAGATTTGCATTGAATCATTCTTATGAACCGTTTGAACTGGTTCACAAATGAACTGACAGATGACAGAATTAGTCATTTCTGATTTAAATTATCAAAGAACCAAGACCAATATGATCCTTAGAGCTTGAGTGTGTGGAGAATTTGACTGTTGAGACGAAAAGTTACTATATGACGTATTTTGGTATAGCAAATTGTAAATGGAAATCATATTTAGGTTATGATTGACTGTAAGTTGTTCATGTGCTAAATGTGTAAAAGGGTTGTTTTTTAATTGCTCATTGTGTTTATGCCACACAGACTGCATTTAACCGTTGTATTTTGCTGTTGATTTCACTTGTTTGCACACACACTTTAATAACTAATCTTTTAGTGTACCTGTTTGTGAATAAAAAGAAAAGTTTGTTCAGCCTATTTCCAGGTCATGCAGTGATTGTCTGAATCCATCATACTGACCGACAAATAACATTTGTTAAATGATATTGTAATATAAATTAAGTAGTTGTCCCACTTTTTGAAATGCTTATACACAACAATATGGTTGTCATGTTTTGTCTGAACAATGAAATGACTCTAAAACATATATTACATATATACACATTTATTTCGGTCAGGAAATTGCCAATAGAGAATTTATGAGTGCACAGCTGAGTTCCTGGCAACATACTGTATATTAGATTAGCAATTATGTCTAAAAAATGTATCAGTGAAATGCTTGAAGGCCCAATTAGGTCAAGAGGGAGGGACTCCATCAGCTTACTCTGTCAACCTCATAAAAAGCCTGTTCAGATGAGAGAAAAAAGCTCACTAGTGCTTACAACTCAACTGCTCAGGAAGTAAATATGAGAGTGTGGCAACTGCTTAAAATGTACTGCTGAATAATGTAGATCACCTTGAAGAACCAGAGCTTAAGATTCAGTTTTCATTTTTTTATTGTTCAGTCAATCCACAATACTAAACAGAACCGCCCTTTATGGGATACCTTTTTTTTTAGAGTGGGCTTGCTCCCATTACAAGGCTTTCTGAAAAATTTCTACAAAATTGTGTTCAATTTCTATATGTGCTAACAAAAGGCTCAGGAAAACAGGCATTATTTTAATGACCCTTCAGCATCTGATGGAGCTCATGAGTTTTGGTTGTGTGCATGCTGCAGATGTTTTGACGGTTATCAAAAGGAACACAGGCTCAATTTGATTTGACAGCTTTGCAGCTGGTACGTTGTGTCAGGCGGTCTGCGTTGCCAGAACTCAGAGGTGATTGTTGTGGCCTGTCAGACGGTAAGGGTGAAATCAGTTCATCATTTCAGCATCAGACAAGGAAAAAGAGCTCTTTTTTCTGACGAGACTCCATCCTGAACCCGGCAATGACTCGAAGACTGGGAAAACTGACCTTAATGGATATGATGACTGTAATTTCCAGAGCGGATTTGCTCGTAATAAAATACCCTATTTAACTACAGTCAGCTTAATTATTTACTGGAGCAAGCATAAATATTCACTAAATACTTAATTTGTTTGCTCCCTTCACACCAATTCGTATGTGCATATAAACAATATTCTGCAGTAACATCATTCAGTTCGTATATTCACATCTCCCCTAAGCTTTTATACTCAGTGGATCTTGTATGGTAGGAATCATGATCTGGAATAAACGCCTGAAATGTAACAGAAACTGAATTGATTGATCAGATGCCCTCACAGCATTTCAGTGGATATCAGCCATGTTGGCTGGCAAACACTGACTAATTTCATGTAGTATAATGGAAACTTACACTGCATGAGATTTACTTCAGGCCACTGATACCCATGGTGACTCAGTCTAGATCAAAAATAATTGGACCAATTCGCAAGGGAGAATCAAGTGACACTGCTCATAGGCACATCTTATTGCTATAATCAACTATATTTTTCATAAATTACACATTCTACTCTGTAAAAAGTGGTAACCTGCAGTTGTTACCTTAAAGAGCATTTTTTAATCTGATTTAACCCATAAAAAATACTTTTGTTGGTATAAAATAATGTATTTAGGTTGATTCAGTGATGCTAAATACTTTCTTTTTATTTGAATAAAATCAGTTAATTTAGATGTTTTTAGGTTACCATTTTTTTCAGTGTATGAACACATGCAGACTGAATGAAACTTGATTTGAGTAACATGTCATTCATACATAAATAATGAATTGCCATCTCAATAGTGTAATTCTTAACCAAAATATTCAGAATAATATCATTGCCACCAGACTATAAAATTTCCCAGGCTTGTTTGTGATAGTTTTGCGAGATGAAGCACTTGCTTTTGTGTGTAGGATACGTGCAGCCATTTTAAGTAACATAAACAACAGATAATAACATGGAACAAAAGCTTTGATTAACAAATCAAAGGCTGCTAAGAGGGGCCCACGTGTGAGGATCACACTGGAATATAAAGACAAGGCTTCTCCTGAGAGGGTCATACTCAAATATGAGTCACTGCAGCTTCAGCTGGATCTTCTCCACCAAATCTGGAGAATGCATCTCACCATCTGCTCAGCATTACTTTGATCTACAGACAGATTTCGTCATTACAGATAATTATTGTCGATACAGAACAGGGAATCTACATGTAGTTATGCTGAAGCAAAATGTCTCAGTCAGAGTAACAGATGAGCCCTGTGATTAACATTCAGAGTCAATCATCTACCACCTCCATTAAGAGTCCTAGATCCCTGTGTAGTTCATTATTAGAATGACTGTTTTGGCATTCATTAAAAGAACTAGAATATTTCTCAAGTGTCATTATGAATGGCAAGTGTACTGTAGGTTGACTGTTATTTTTTTTTTCTTTTTCAGAACAAATGCAAATTAACATGAGTTTTGCCCTAAAAATTTAATCATTGATATTAATATAATAATAAATATTGATTTTAAAATAAACGGCATCCAAAAACATCAAGATTGTCTCCAGATCAGAGGTCACATTAGTTTACACATAAAAAGCAATAAAACATAGTATAGTAATATATCACTTTAAAACATTCCATCCTGTTGGATACAATTATAGATATTGATATGATACTATGAAATTTATATTAAAAATTTTTTTTTTTAAATTACCTTCAAGTTGACATCATGTCAGTCCCAAACTAAGCAACTTTGGCTTATCATTACCGTCCTTTTAAGCATTCTGTAAATGTTCTCACAATTAATAATAATAATAATAAATTATAATTAATAATAGCCTAATAATAAAGCTATGAATGAAGTTTAGATGACCAGAGCATGTTTATTGGTGTACCCTTTTATAGAAATACTTACTTAGATTTACTACAAACATTCATTTTTATCAAGTTACAGAGCTCTATGTACTGCATAACAGGAATGATTTATCTTATTATATTGTAATGTTTAATAAAATAAAGAATGACTCAAGTAAAGTGCTTCTTATATTTTTAAGTTCAATTTCCATAGGGCAGCATATGCTGCAGAATAATATTTTGTCATTCATTGCAAGTATTTAAAGAATATTTTCCATGTGTCCTTTTGAAGGTGTAGCCTAATTAATTAATAAATTAACATGGAATGTGCCCTAAAAATTTACTCATAGTGGCATTTGTGACCAAAAACATCAACTGTATCATCACAGATCAGCGGTCATGGATAACATAAGGGCAAACCCAACAAATTATTGAATTTAGTAGTAGCCTATTTATTTACTCGTGATCTCCTTATACTGTTCGGTTGCTATTGTTACCCTCGGAGTATGTTTCGCTTGTAAGCAAAAGCCAAGTCGGTCTGTTAGAGAGACAACTTAAAAAGCGACACGTTCGTTATTTCTGCGTATTCGCAGAAACAACCATTTAAATGACTTACGTTCGCTCACAAACACACTTGCCTCCAAAAATTTGCATTATAAGCCCCGCTATCCACATACAGTCGCACACATGTACCTTTGAGGTGCTTCCTGAGAAGGTCCTTCTGTCGTGGATGAATCTGTGATTTCAGCATCATAGCGCTCTATAGAAATGGACACGGTATCCATGCTTTAGTATCTGTAATATCCGACTGTCAATATCAGATGTGTAATTCTGTGCAGAATGCAATCGAAGCAGGTTCTGGTCGCGCTGTGGAAGGCAAAGCCTGCGTTTAGTGAGTGTATGGAGGCTGCTTCATCGTGGCGCTGTGATCTGAGGTATTGACAGTTCACCCGAGGGTGGTGCTGGAGAACAAAACCACTTCGCCTTAACACTGCAAGGATGTGTAGCCGAAGCATAGCATAGCAAATTGGAAATTATCTGATATTCTTTTCCAGAGGCGTCGTGCTCATTCAAACCAAGGGGGTTTCAGATTTTTGCCCCCTCAGATTTTTGAGTCAAGTGGATTTGGAATGCAGCTTCCAAAAGACAAAAATAGCCGAATAATATTTTATATATTTGATACAATAACACGGGTGTGGTGTGCGGCACATCACTAGCTGCTAAATTCAAATCTGCGTTCGCGCTTTGGCTGGTGATGAGCCGGAGTCAGACGCGTTTTTACAGCGCTGCGCATTATAACCAATCACACATGATTCTGTTGAGTTTATGAATGCAATGGCCAATCAGAGGCGTTCAGATGAGTAATAGCAGAAACACCAGAGTTTTGTTCACTGCGCGCATCGCTGACTGAATTCTGCTCTCTGGCAAAATTATAATAATTAATTAATTTAATTCAGTGATTATAATGGGAGTTTTTGACTCGTGACCCCTCAAAAATAATAAGTGCATGACGCCCCTGTTGTTTTCCATAGTCAAATGACAAAGAAGCTGTAATGGTTTGCTGCATACAATGCAATACGTTCATTACAGGTCTTATTTGGTTTATGTTTTATGGCTAAGGAGATGTAACAGATAATAACAGACTGGGACTAGTTGTCACATGCATGGGCTAAATTTAATTAACTCTAAGGTTCTTAGTCATAGGTTCAATCACACAAATTTGCGTCTTGGAGTAGCCTACTTATGTTTTTTTTTTTATTAGGCTATCTATGTTGGTTTCCAATATATATATATATATATATATATATATATATATATATATATATATAGTTCAAACCCT
>NW_015666800.1:1662322-1663144 GCF_001515625.1 Sinocyclocheilus rhinocerous
ATATATAGTTCAAACCCTCTTCATTTTTTATTTTTGTTTAAAAACAATCTTGTTTTTGGAAACACATTCTAGCATACATTCGACAAGAGTCAATTATATAATAAAGCTAAATTTCCTGAGAGCTGTTCTCAGGACAAGGGCATTTACTGTATTTTTTTTTACAATGCATTAATTAGCCTATTTTGTTTTATATTTACCATTTACATTTTCCTGAAATGCACAGTATTATAAAGCAAAGCCTATAAAACGCTGGTTCCCATTCTGATAGTGTGACATTCCCAAATAGTGTGACAACATACCTGGCTATTGGGGCATATTGTCACAAAAGATCATTTTTTGCTAATAATCTTGGCCAATAAAGGTGGAAAAATTTCTGTTGTTTCTGACACTTCAAAAGCTACAGTACAAATGACCTTGGTTGCAAAGAGTGATTGGGCCAGCAGATCCTGATAAATATAACAGATACAGACATGTCATTCAACTGTGAGAAAAACATTATTTTACATGTGCTTTATGTTTGACAGTAGTTGGGCTGTGAGCTGTGATATGACTATATAATGAAATTCATTACGAATTTAAATGGCACTGACTTGATTTATTATTTATCATTATGACTCACTATTCGCTACAGACAATATACCAGAAAAATACTTTTTCTCACATGCCTTAAAGGGGTCATATGATGTTGCTAAAAAGAACATTATTTGGTGTATTTGGTGTAATGAAATGTGTTTATGCGGGTTAAGGTTAAAAACACACATTATTTTCCACATACTTTATATTATTGTTTCTCCTCTATGCCCCGCCTTTCTGAAACGCGTC
>NW_015666800.1:1666678-1668698 GCF_001515625.1 Sinocyclocheilus rhinocerous
AAAAGCGAGGTGTGCTGTGATTGGCCAGCTATCCAGTGCATTGTGATTGGCCGAATACCTCAAGCATGTGACGGAAATGTTACGCCCCTTACCATACTGTGATGCCGTGTCCCGGAGCGATGAGAGAAAAACATTAAAGCCCATTATAAACTAGGCATTTGTTGCATCCAGTGGGGAGATAATTATGGATTATAATGACTTATAGGCCTACTGTCTTTTTATGCATTGCGTTGCATCGCGCCGCGTAAACAAAACTCTGTCTGCATTTGTGATCGGAGAAATGACGAACAACAAGCTCTACTCTACACTGCTCAAAACTCGCGCTTGAATCGTCAGTGGCAAATTCTTATATGAAAACGTACTTACAGACTGTGAGTCAGAACAGCCGGCATTGTAGTCTACTCTACCAGGATCAGGAAACAGTCCTCCATAAAATGCGCTTAGCAGCATCATATGACCCCTTTAAGACTACTTCAATAGTACAACAGCAATTGGTCCACAATTTATATATATGTGTAAAATAAGATATTGGCTGTGTCTGTCCTATATTACATCAGTATGTTTTGGGATTTACACCTTCTCTTGCGCCTTGAAATGAATGAGAGTCTGTGACGAAATCTGATCTCACAGGAGACGCATGTTAATGTCATTTGTCTCAACGGTTGTGGCTAGAAGGGATTCAGCTACGGCCAGATTGTCATACTGGGCATGCGCACATCAATATTACGTCATTTTTCTCACGATGAACAACAATTAATCAACCGATCACTTCTGACAGGATCACCTAAGAATTATTAAAATTTCCAGGTGTAAAACAGTCTAATGATATATATTTGCTCATATGAAGTGCATTTTCACCATTTATGGTATAATTAAAATAGCAAACAGCATAATAATATTGTACTTTATAACCAATATTCCTGTAGGCTGTACAAAACTTGACAAATTAATCTTTGGGATTTATGTTAAATAAAAAATGAAGGTTTACATGGTAGGCCTACATATGCTTTGCTAAGCGGTAAGCTCATCTTGCAGTTTGTATTAAACTGATGCACATTAACCCTCTGTTGCAATGTTATCTCTGTGTAAAAGATAATTTCCTTCAATTTGCAAGCACTTTCAAATTTGTTAGTAAAAACATTTTAAAACCTTTACAGTCAAATAAATTATGTTTATGTCTCAAGGAATTGCTTAATTATGTTATCATTTTGAAATGTTTTTATTTAGATTTCACATTTTTTGAGGTTTGAGATTTTGAGAATTTATTTGGCATTATCCATTATTAAAGTAGGTTGAATTGCCCTAAAGTGGGACATTTTTTGCATTTCAGACTTCTGTGAAATATTGCGATGTGTAGCCAAAACATTAAATCCACACCCAATACCATTTAAAAAAAACCAGGATGTGTCCTAATCAAATCAAAAGAGAAAATGCAGATAACACATTCATAAAAGAAATTATAGACATATTAGTGCTCTTAGTGCAAATAGTCTGAGAAAATCTGCAGCTTCCTACTGTGGGACAGTTGTGTTCCTAATGTGGGCAGTGGTGGAAAGAGTACTGAAAAAATATACTCAAGTAAAAGTACCATTACCTTCCAAAAAGTTTAGTGTGAGTAGAGTAAATGTACTTATCCAAAAAACTACTTGAGTAAGAGTAAAAGAGTAGCCTATTTAAAAGTACTCATGAGTATTGAGTAGTGAGTACTGAGCTGTGGATTCTACCCCATCATAATAAACACTGTACACCGCAATTGATACATTTTAAAAACGTTGTACAGGTGCCATTTTTAGCGTTTTGCAATAAAGAAATAAGAATAACTAATCATTTATGTTACAATTTTAACATAAATGCACATTGTTCTAGAAGGATGGCATCATGCCATACCTTTTACACATTTACTCGAATTGTTATGTTGATAATACAATTTGTAAGGAAAAATGCATTAAGTAGCGAGGTATTTCTGGGGAAACTTTTTCAAAAGGAAAACACACACACGCACACGTCTCTTTGCTGAGCC
>NW_015666800.1:1668724-1670708 GCF_001515625.1 Sinocyclocheilus rhinocerous
ACACACACACACGCATGTCTCTTTGCTGAGCCGCGGCGGTCTCGGTGAATCAGCAGCATCCACAACTGAACGGAACAAAAAGTGTTGAACTTGAAAATTGTTTATGCGTGAGTGCACTTGCTAAATGAAGGCGGCTTGTATAAAATGGATTAAAAATGTATTTATTTTTTTAGTTTATTAACGAGCTGCAGTTTTATTACATCACGCGCTGGCACAGATGCAGTATATTAACGCCACGGGTCATCAGTAAGGTGCAGATTGGTCCTCAATTTGTGTTTCCAACACACTTTTTCACAGCGCGCATCACACGCTTAAAGTCATCAAAAGTCAACAAGTTCAACAAGCAACAACGACTTATCCAAGTGACTGCTGCAGAATGCACGCGAGAGAGGCAGCGCAGATCGCGCTTCTGATAAGTGAGTGGGAATTTACCGAACGTGGCACTTGCGGGAGTTAACACTGTACGCAATACCCGCAACCTCACACCAAATTTCAGGCCGAGTAGATAGGCAAGCATATACATACAAATCATTTAGTAAGCAGAAATCCGACATTTACCTTAACCTATTAAGTTAGAGGAAGACGCGACTTAATTGATGCTTGAAGAATGCACTTCACGCAGCCATGATAAACAGTTGGCGGTTAAAGTTTTCTATGCACCATTTGATTTGACAAAAGTCACGAGACCGATTACTATCTCACTATCCAATCACGTTGATGGATAAAAATAAAATTAAAATAAGCATGTAACGACCACAAACGGAAGAAAATAGCGGAGTAAAAGTACCGATACATCACTTAAAATGTACTCAAGTAAAAGTAAAAGTACACAATTTTTAAACTACTCAAAAAAGTACAATTACTGATAAAAAACTACTTAATTACTGTAACGTGAGTATTTGTAATTCGTTGCTTCACACCCCTGAATGTGGGACACTTGAAAAGTCTGTTATAAAAGGCCAAAATCACCTTGATTCATGAATAGTAAAATGCTTTTGGTTATGGATGGTTGAAACATGGATAATTGAACATCATCAGAAAAATAATACAATATGATGCACTGATGCATTTATTATAAAGACATTAAGCAACTAGTATCATAGGCCTATGTTGTTATGTAGATAGAAAAGAGTTAAATGCACAGTCAGAACTTCTTGACTGTTCTCTAATTCATTTTACTTAACAACAAACACATACAGCAACAACAGGCATAGCCTGGGCCTTTTTCTAGGCAAAATATAAAATCTTGCAACACCTAGGCCTACACCTACCTCTCACACAAAACTTTCTGCTATTTTAAAAACATTAGCGATTTTCAAAACACTTCATTCTGTATGATTTATAAGCTTGTTTCCTCATGGGGACCAAAAATTGTCCCCATAAGGTCAAAATTTACTGGTATTACTATACTTGTGGGGACATCTGGTCCTCATAACATAGGGGATACCAGGTACACATAGACACACACACACAGACACACACACACACACACACACACACACACACAAGAACCACAAAGAGCCTTTAAACCATCCCCCAAGAATAAAAACTTCCCATGACCTTAAACATCTGCAGTAACAGCATTCTAATATTGCATAATATATAAAATATATATAAAATAACCATGTTTGTCCCACAAACCATGCCCCACCACACATTTTTGACTGACTGAAGTACTGTCCCACATTAGGCTAATCATACTGTCCCACTTTTCGAAACCACATTTCCTAAAGTGGGACACTAATTTAAATAAATAAATATTATATTAAATAAAAATATAAAAGATATAGTTTATACATACAAAGTTATACTATATTTTGATGGACAAACATTTCATAAGCACATTAGACCAAAAAGTAGCAGGACTATTTTGTTTAAAATTAATTTATACTCCTTAATATCAAGTTTATCAAAACTCTCACTGAGCTTTGGGTGGTCTTCACACAAGGTGCTTCCTGTCTGATGATTGCTCCACCCTCATGTA
>NW_015666800.1:1672354-1673192 GCF_001515625.1 Sinocyclocheilus rhinocerous
AGACACACACACACACACACACACACACACACACAAGAACCACAAAGAGCCTTTAAACCATCCCCCAAGAATAAAAACTTCCCATGACCTTAAACATCTGCAGTAACAGCATTCTAATATTGCATAATATATAAAATATATATAAAATAACCATGTTTGTCCCACAAACCATGCCCCACCACACATTTTTGACTGACTGAAGTACTGTCCCACATTAGGCTAATCATACTGTCCCACTTTTCGAAACCACATTTCCTAAAGTGGGACACTAATTTAAATAAATAAATATTATATTAAATAAAAATATAAAAGATATAGTTTATACATACAAAGTTATACTATATTTTGATGGACAAACATTTCATAAGCACATTAGACCAAAAAGTAGCAGGACTGTTTTGTTTAAAATTAATTTATACTCCTTAATATTAAGTTTGTCCAAACTCACTGACCTTTGGGTGGTCTTGGAAGATTTGCATTACTGGTTATATCCTAAATGTGAAGATTTACCATTTTAACAAAGGAAAATGTATTATTTGGTTAATTCGTGAAAGATGAAACACATGATTTAGCAATTAACAATTATTATTCTTGGGAAGTTCTTTTTGCATAAGAACAGATTTAGAACCCCCCCCCCCAAATTTAAAATTTCATTTGTCAAAAAAATTCACTGGCATTCATGTATTTTTATGGGGGAGCTACAAACACTAGACCTTAGATGTCACACATTAGGCAGTGTCCCACTTCAGGGCAATTTAGGCAATTTACATAGGCCTACTTTTCAGTATTAACATTTTATTTAGGTAAAGTTAGACAGAATATTATTCTTATTATTCTA
>NW_015666800.1:1680355-1683461 GCF_001515625.1 Sinocyclocheilus rhinocerous
CAATTTACATTGTTCAATAAAGTTCATTAAAAAAATTTAAAAAAAAACTTTGGTCTTCACACAATGTGCTTCCTGTCTGATGATTGCTCTGCCCTCAAATATGACTGGACATCTGAGAGGTCATGTGATTTTGATGACATGACACCACAGCTTTGGCTAACCCATAGTTTCACTGGCATTCATGTATTTTTATGGGGGAGCTACAAACACTAGACCTTAGATGTCACACATTAGGCAGTGTCCCACTTCAGGGCAATTTACCCTATCTACATAGGCCTACTTTTCAGTATTAACATTTTATTTAGGTAAAGTTAGACAGAATATTATTCTATTATCATGCTATACCGTATAGTGTGAACTTGCTAATTGTTTGATAAAATTGTTTAATGTCTATTTTTTCTAAGAAATTTCTTTCCATTGTCCCACAATGTTGCCTCCAAACAACATTTAAAAAAAAGACCACACTAAAATTATTTTCTCAGTTACACGACGCTATTAAATAATTACTGTACTGTAATTCTTATTAGGCCTATGTACAAGCGTTACGTGTGATCCTTTTTCTAGCAAGATATAGCTCTTTGGCGCCGTCTTGCGACTGTAATAAAACTACCCTGGAAGGGCAATATTTATTTTAATATAGGCTACACGTGGTTAAAGAAAACGAAACATCGCTCAGATGAACAACGAACCGGTAAGACATAAGGCATAATATGATTGAGAGAGAACCCAAAACAGATGTTTATTGTCGCTAATTAAATTAGCTAGTCACAGTAAACAGTAGATTATTAAAAACCATTTATATCTGCGTATTCTGTGCTGAGATGGACTGTTTTTCTTTGTGAAAGATTTAAGCTATTATAAAAAAAAATAACTCAAGTAATCAATGTTTCATGTCAGTGTGTTATATTTATTTATTAAGTTGTTTGAGCGTGGGCCTGATCACCGTGTCGGGTTTGCGATAATGACCGCCTGAATGTATGTTATACTTTACATACATTCTTCAAAAGGTCAATGATATGGTAAAATCACATATAGCCTCTTTTGTTTGTGTGTCAATCGAAGTGGCATTGTGTGGGAGGTGATTATTTGGCCATGAGCAATAAGACACGCCCAAGGGGCGTTACCACAGCTCACAGCATACACTAAATTACAGTGCGCACGTTCTGTGCGGGGCAGAGAGAAGTATGACCGAAGAGAACGTGTCGGAGTTTGACAGTAAAAACCCAGAAAGGACCTGCATGAACTTACCATGATTTTCTCAAGGAATCCCTTTTGCGCTTTTTTATTTTTTGCTTTGTTGTTTTTGTCTTTAACGGTTATTCTGAAAAAATGGCACTTTGGTCTCCAGGAGAACAAACCTTTTGGTGATGCTGCCCGCACAGATGGTTTAACTACAGCGAGTGACAGATTGCTCCAACAACTTCAGGAAAGACAACAAGAACTTGAGCTCCTGCGTATCACATTTAATATTGTACAAGGCTTTATGGATTCAAGTTTATCCACAGAAGACAGTGCAAAATATATCAATGGGAAATTAAGTTTGGACAACCCAGTAACTGCTAAAACTGATATTGGCTGTGAAGAACTTAGTGGCATCAAAGCTGTTGACTTTCTTGGTTCAGGTTACACTAAAACAGTGTTAAAAGCAGCGTTGCCGCAAGGATTATTTGTGGCACTGAAATCTGTTAACCATCAAGGTACGGACATGAGATTGTGTATGGAAGATTTTCAAGATTCCCAAGGCTGTCTTGAGCTTGTGTCTTTCAAACTGAGGAAGGAGATTGTGTTATTGCAGAGACTGCAGCACCCCAATATTGTAGAGGTAAGAAAAACACCCTTATGCAATAACTTGCACTCACTCTCCAGATTGTGCCGTTGTTACGTAATATATTAGATATGAAAAAGTTTAAAGGATGAATAAGTGCCACACGTTGCATTTTGCACTAGTTTATCCACTAAACTTGGTGTGTTCTTTCCAGCTAAAAGGTCAATGTCAGGACAGCACTCTGGTTGGTGGCATCACAGCAGTTCTGGAGCAGGGGATGCCACTTCAGATGATACAGCTTCTGCAGAGCCCCTGGGAAGAGCGCTTTCGGGTAAGAGCACCACCCCCAGGCCTCCTGTGGAGTGTTAATCAGAGATTCCCCACCCACAATCCCCCCACAGGGCATACCTGAGGTGGGGGTGGATGAAATTCTTTGGCTTGGGTGGATTAACTGGAGCCCCATCTCCATACCAGCTGAGCCTGATCAAATAGTACCGAGGGACAGATGTCTGTCTCAGATGTCCATCCTTTTACTTTTCTTTACCCTGATAATTTCTCGGCACCATTTGAGGGAGCTGCCAATACCTTGCTTCACGAGGCGAGAGTATTTTCTTTCACGTTCACTTTGGTATACAAGAAGCAGGTGTTGACACTCTGCACCTTTGGTTTTTGATAGGTTCTGATGATGACAAATGCGTTTAAGCTAAAGGGCTGTAATCGAGTGACTCGTCTCTTTGACATTCTTGCCTTCCCTGATACACGTGGTCGAGAGTTATTCAAAAGGTGTTTGGTTTCCTCCACCTCTGTTTTTGAAGAGCTGTGGCTACGCTGTCTTTAGGGGTATATTCGAAGGTGACTTAATACCATTACTGTGCTCTCCAGTGTTACAATATTATAGACGGAAGTAAGAAAACCAATGAATATGGTGACGACTAGTTAGTAGAACTAGATTTTATATTTACAAATTGACATCATTTAAGTTGCACATATAGAAGGATCAGCTTACTTTATTGATGCCTGAGGGGAAAATTTGGGTGTAAACCAATGCATCAAATGTAAGTGTATGAGATCAATACTATTCACACTGCAAAAAAATTTTCATACTTTTTGAGTATAAAACAGTTACAAACCAGTGAAAAATTCTGCCAGTGCAGTGAGACAGAATGCACTTGTATTAAAGAAACATTTTATTAAAACAAGCTTTATATATTGTGTTGTTTCTCAAGTAAATTTATTGTGTTTTGAGGGATTTTAGATATTTTTAATGGAAAAAGTGCCAGAAAGACTGCAAAATTAGTATATAAAAAAATAAAATTAATAATAATATATAATATATAATTA
>NW_015666800.1:1683585-1686052 GCF_001515625.1 Sinocyclocheilus rhinocerous
AATATAAATAATATATATATATATATATATATATATATATATATATAATGTAATTTTACATAATTCTATAAATTATTATATTAAACTGTATAAGATAAATATATAAAAATTATTTTGTAATTAAGTTTTGTTGGTACATAACATTGGTGCATGACATTCACAAGTGAATAATCTCAAAAAAGAGTGCCAAATTAGTATATAATTTAATAAAATATAATAAATAAATACATATACTGTATTAAAAGTAAAGTAAAATTTAAATACATTTTTAATTATGTTTTATTAGTACATAAAATTGGTAACATAAGAATGGATCGGCATTCACAAATGAATAATTTTTAACAATTTTTGCTTTTGCCAGTGTTAGTAACTATTGATTTTGTTTGTGCACAGGTCTGTCTTGGTTTAGTGCGGCTTCTTCAATATCTGTCTCGCTCACCGCTGGGTTCGGTAGCCCTGCTGGATTTCCAGCCTCGACAGTTTGTTATGGTGTCAGGAGAACTCAAGTTAACGGACTTGGATGATGCAAGTATTCAAGAACCGGCCTGTCAAGAGGACTCAGACTGCCAGCTGCAGTTTCCCCTCCGCAATTTCACCCTCCGATGCTCGTCCTCTAGAATCTGCGAAGGCTTGAACGAGATGAGGAACCTCTACAATGCCTACAGGTGAGCACTTCCCACATTCCATCCTTTATTGTCTGAGCCAGATAATAAAATAGTTGTCATACAAGAGTCTGGCATGGTCTGTGCGGGGAGTTTCATGGCAGCTTCTCCCCTCCTGTGCCTGTTATGATTAATTATCCACCCCGCTGAGTGTCAGGGCATCAGTTGTAGCATATTGATCTCGCAGCGTGAATCGCCTCTCTGCTATTCTTGGCTGAGTTTCGGATGAATTATATGAATTCGTTATTTTCCTCTCCAGGTATTTTTTCACCTACCTACTGCCTCATCAAGCTCCCCCACTGCTGAAACCTCTTATTCACCAAATAATGAACTCCACAGGTGAGTTTTACTGCGAAATTCATCTTGATGATCAGCCTGGCTATCACAGCAAAAGTGGCTCTATAATGGAAACTTAATTCATGTGCTTGTCACAGGAGATATGAAGCAAAGCATGAATAAAACCCTGGTCGCCTTCGAAGAGGTTTTGCATATGTACAAATCTGGGCTGCACCTGGAAAATTTGCCGCCATCAATAACTAGAGGTAATGCGTTGATTTTAATGCCGAATTATACTTCTTAACAGTTTTCAACTCCCATTACATACATATTCAATCATAACTATGGCGAAAAGCATTCCAGATATATGCAGTGCTCCCAGCATGATGTGTCTCTGACTGCTCCGTTAAGAAGATGTACTTCAGTCATAAAACCTGTGTAACTCAATCCATCTTCAAGGGCAAGTTTAGTAGCCCATAAGACTCTCTCACTCCCTCCCTGTGAGCTTTGACACCCATAAGTCAATCACACGGCCACAATAAAGCTGCACAGAGACATTAAAACAGCCAAGCATTGTCAAAGAATATTCAAATCTTACGTCCAAATGTGTTCACAACAACTCTCGTAAAAAGTTTCCACACATTCCCCTCTGTTTTGAGATTTTGGCAGAGCCACCGCTGCAGTATGCATGTCTTTTGTTGTACTCAGATGTGCACACATACATTTAGTAACATGAGATTCTGCCACCTCTACTGTGAGAGGACTCTGTTCTCTTAAAGTCTCTGAACATGGTAATATTTTACAGATGGGTGTTACAACAGTGTTGACTGGATCCTGGAATGATTTTGATGCATTTTTTCCTCTTTGCGCAGATTATGCTGTCCTGAAAGGAATGAGGAGTGTTGCAGATATGGAGTACAGATGCTGGCCGTCGTACAACCAGCAGGGCTGCGTGCTGTCTGTGCACAGTGCCAGAGAGGCCGCGCTCATCTGCAGTTCTCATCCACAGTGCACGAGCTTCTCTCTCAGCAGTGAAAAAACATGGACCGGTCAGTGTTTGCTTTAGATTGTTTGATCTTACTTACATCATTAGCTGTTGTAAGTAGCTTTTACAGACAAATCAAGTTTTGTTCTTTGGTGTAAAAAAAAAACACAAAAAAACTTACCATTTACTTTATCAAACCAAAACTAAGCAATCTTTTTTTTCTTCTACGATTTTAAAGATAAATTAAAGCCATATGTATATGCCATATGCCATATGAAACAGATTTCAATCACAGCTGAAAAAAAAATCACTATTGTATTTTCATCTTGTCTTGCAGTAAAATATCCAAAAATACTTAAAACAAGGTATATATTTTGTAAAAAATGTTGCAAGGTTGTGTATAATATTTTCATTGTTTCATATTTTGCAAATTTTCCTCAGCCCTTTGGGAATTTTCTTTTTGTTTTATGAATAAACTTCATTCAGTTTTGTAAGATTTATGTAAAAAAAAAAAAAAAAGGGGGGGGGGGGAAAAAACATTTTT
>NW_015666800.1:1686185-1697458 GCF_001515625.1 Sinocyclocheilus rhinocerous
GTAAAAAGCATTTTTAGATAATGTATCTTGAATTAAGTAGTTTTTTATTATCCTTACCACATTTTGTTAGATTTGTTTGAAACAATGTGTTTAATTTTTTTTAACAATTAATTTAAAAAAAGATAAATAAGACTTTCAAATAATGTATCTTGAAAAAAGATTTAAGGCATTTTAAAGAATAATTCTTACCAATTGTGTTAGATTTATGCTTAAACAACAACACAGTCTAAATAAGAAAACTGATCAATTTCATTTAAATATATATTCTGAAAGCAATTCTTAATATCTTTTCGATATTCTTTTTAAGTAAACCAAAAATAACGATTAAAAATAATGATTTTTGTGGTATGTTATTTGAGAAAGACTGTGTTTTATATGGAAAATGGTAGCAATAAATCCTCAGAACTGCCTCACTTTGGCAAAAACATCTGAAACATAAAATAAATATCTGATGAGCTGGCCTTTAATAAAGCGGCTACTACCTCTTTTCAACATTATAAATCATCTGAACACATGACTGTTGTGTCTGTTTGGATCAGGCTGTGTCTAACCCAAGGGCTCTCTTTGCCTTTACTTGTCTGCAGGTCGACTTCTTGCCTCTTTCAGAAGTGGCTTCAGCCATCTGGTTCCAGATGTGAACTCAGCAGTGTACATGAGGAGGGTTAAAGCCTCGGGAGCAGTGCTTTGAGAAAAAGAAAGCCAGAGGAACTAAGGGGGAAGGGGAAAAATTTGAGACAAATGAATGTGTTATATTTATAGGCATCTTACTCAATGGCTGTTTGATGTTCCTGCCAATCCTACACACTACACACTGCCAAGGAACGTTTAAAAGGATTTCCCTTCAGGTATATTTAACCTGAAGAAAAATACTGCTTTATAACTTTTTCTCCTGTATTACGTTCACATGGGCACGGTCCACTGCAAGGACATTGAGCCTGTTTTACACTGGCTGATGCCTGCAGGAGGAAAAAGAAAACAAGCTCTTTCACAGATTTACTTTGATGTTAATGAGGCCAGAAGTTTGCAGCGTTTTGCTGGATGCCAGTATGTGCCGAGAACCGTGTCAATAGGCGGAAAAGTGCTGAAACCACAAAAGCGCAGGAATGTTTGGTGGACGCCATTGTCCTTCCTGCATTAACTGATATATATCTAGATAGTCGGGAAGTCGTGGCCTAATGGTTAGAGAGTCGGACTCGTAACCCAAAGGTTGCGGGTTCGAGTCTCGTACCGGCAGGGATTGTAGGTGGGGGGCTGTAAATGTACAGCACTCTCTCCCACCTTTAATACCATGACAGGTGCCCTTGAGCAAGGCACCGAACCCCCAACTGCTCCCCGGGCGCCACAGCAAAAAAATGGCTGCCCACTGCTCCAGGTGTGTGTTCACGGTGTGTGTGTGCACTTTGGATGGGATAAATGCAGAGCACTAATTCTGAGTATGGGTCACCATACTTGGCCACATGTCACTTTCACTTTTTTCACTTTCATATATCAAAAGTAAGCCATACTTCATCCTGTGGGTGTGACTGTTTTCTTGTTCTTTCAGAGAAAGAGATAGTATTGCTATTTGTGTGGATATGTTCATTGTACATTCTGTGTTTTGTTTTAAAGGGGTCATATGATGCGATTTCATTTTTTCCTTTCTCTTTAGAGTGTTACAAGCTCTTGGTGCATAAAGAAGATCTGTAAAGTTGCAAAGACTAAAGTCTCAAATCCAAAGAGATATTCTTTATAAAAGTTAAGAGTTAGCCACACCTACCTAAAACGGCTCGTTCGAACACGCCCCCACATATCTACCACACTATGTGGGAAGATTTGCATAACACCGCCCAAATGTTCACACAAAGAAAGAAGGAGTAACTTTTATTCTGAAACAATAATGTACAGTATGTGGAAAATAATGTGTTTTTTTTACTTTAAACCGCATAAACACATTTCATTACACCAAATACACAAAATAATGTTCTTTTTAGCAGCATCATATGACCCCTTTAATACCTTTTTTAATACAAACTCAGTAATCAAATTCATTTTTTCACAGTTTGTATTTGTGTTTCATTACTAAGGACAGTTTATTTAGCACATCAGCGAAAAGTTAGTGTTTCCAATCACATTAACAGAATTAACTGCATTAACTACATTGCATTACCATCTGAATGTTATCAGTGCTTTCTGTTAATTCACTTTTCAGGTGTGAAATCAACTGTCGGTCTTTCCATTCTCCTCTGCTTGCATTTTACCAACTATTTCTGAGGAGAGCTCCAAGCACAAAGTTTACACAAAACCTTTCAACCGCATGCCAATAAATCACTTGCAGGGTCATTATAGTTTAATTGTTACATGTAAATGCAGCTTGTTTGAGGGCCCTTTCTCATGGAGAAGCCCAAAAACAAAGGGCCATTAAGAACAATTAAAGTAAATCTGCTGTTAGCACACGAATGGGGCTGCCATCTGCCCTAGTTAGGGCTTTCCATTCATGGCTACATAGATATGCACAGATAAGCTATGGTTTCAGGGGCAGGGAATGTCTAGGTGGGAGCCATTGTCAATTTTGCATTGCCCTGGAGCTCCTGGGGTTTGACCACTGATAAGATCTTATGCAATTATTTTACATTATATCTGAAACACTTGACATGAGAATGGCTTAATGCAGAGTAAATCAGCAGTGATGAAATTATCCAAAAGTTTACTCACCACGCAAACTGTTGGTGGAATAATGTTGAGGTCAATTACATGATTGTCACTTTTTGATTGGGTCTAATAGCCATTCACATACAGTTATTTGAATACGCTTTTTTAATGATGGCAATGTTTTCAATCACCACATTAAAATAAT
This sequence comes from Sinocyclocheilus rhinocerous, assembly GCF_001515625.1. Lineage (NCBI taxonomy): Eukaryota > Metazoa > Chordata > Actinopteri > Cypriniformes > Cyprinidae > Sinocyclocheilus > Sinocyclocheilus rhinocerous. The sequence goes on from NW_015666800.1 coordinate 1,689,019, forward strand.
TTTTTATATTTTTGGGGGACATAAAAATGTCAGGGTGATACTTTCCTGGTGTCAAAAAGAAGAAAAAAAAAGTAATTAAATTACTAAATTAATTGAAAATATACTGTATATATATATATATATATATATATATATATACCTTAACAAAACGTCTTTACTGCTTATGAATATTTGGAAAACTTTTGTCTGACAAAATCAAAGATGTGGTGTGACCAATGTGCAAAAAAAACATAAAACAGAAAATGATATCACAGACAGGACCCTGGAGACCCTCGTCACTGTTTGTCAAGGTCAATAAATCTTGGATAATTAGAAAATTTGACATTTTTATGACAAGTCATGGTTAATTTAGCATGTAAACACACACACACACATATATATATATATATGCTGATTAAGATACACTCAGATGTATAAAAATTATTTTTTCAGTTCATCACAAAACATTTTTAGAGCCACTGAATGTAAATGTTTTTCAATATATAAAATCAACATGAGTACAAGGAGTACATTTATTAAAACTTGACACGTTGACTTGTTTTAAAACGAGATTTTTAAAAGACTTTTTTTTCCACTTTAAGGACACACTTTTTTTTATCATTGACCCTTACAATGATGCCACTACACAAATTTTGTGGCTTCCAGTGTGTTTTTAAAGTACAAAAAAAAAAAATTACAACTATCATCAAATGGGTTTTGCAACATTTCATCCCACAATTAAATTTCTGTATTCTGCTGTTTTTCTTGGCTTGTGCATTGGCACAGTAATGGCAGACATGACTTGTAGCTGTTTTTGGCCAAACTCACAAATCCATGCATCACAGCACACAGATGGAAACACTACAGTGTTTAAAACTCACTAGGCTTTTTGAAAAGCGCTACATATGCTTTACAATGTCAAGAATGAAAGAACATGTTGGCAACTTGTGGGCGTTTTCTCTTTTTTCCCTCTCTATTTATGTTGGCTCTTGAATCGCAGTCTGAATCACAGTTGCATCGCCCACACTGCAGCATAAGTTAGAGAACTTACAGTACATTTCTGCTGTTTGTTTTTAGGGTAAGGATACATAGAGATTCCTGTCGTCCTTACCTCCCAGTGTCTCATATTGGGGCTCTGTGTTTCTGAGGTTTTAACTGACAGCAGGGCAGTTGTGTGGCGCTGAAGTGGATTGTTATTATGCCCTGCTCTTTCCCTGCCATTTTGTTTCTTTAGTTTCCAGTTTCACTCAACTTATTTCTATCACTCTTATTCATGACATCCATCTGGAAATGATATGTAGCCCAAAAGCAAGCCAGAGCTTGTGGTTTAGAAATATGTTGCATTTGTGTTTGTAAAGCCGTGAGGAACTTCAAGAGATTTCTGTGAAGGATTCAGTTCTCTTCTCTGACTTGTGTGTAGATTGACTCTGCCAATGCAGGATAAGCTTCATGAGTCCCAGTTTTGAGAGCATAATCAAAGTCCTTTTAAAGCAGTCCACTCTACCATTTTGGTTCTGCCTCTGGGCAGCTATTTTCTAGGTAATAGATGTACAAGCACAGCTCCTGTCTACATGAATGAGGAAAGCCTTATAAAAGTTGTAATAACATTTGAATCTGAAGTAAACAATAAAATCTGACATCAATGATATAATTTACCCTTGTGAAAAATAAGTGCACTTGAATGTGCTCTTGTAGTGTACTTCTGATCTTAAAAATATATATTTTTAATGACAATGTAATACTACTGTAATAAAATAAAAGGCCACCTAAGGTGTTAGACTCTCATGACTATGTTCCTTAAAACATTTAAGAACACTTTTAAAAAGAATTATTTTGCTGTTCTTTGAAAGTGTACACTTATTTTGATGTGTTGACTAACACACTCAAGCACATGTGTCCTCTCTAACAGGAAAGGTTCTCAGAACTTTGGCTCACTTTATTTATACATTGTTCATGGAACGTTTAATTGGATGTTCGTCTAACATTTTTTTTAAATCTCACTACTTGTTTCAGAAAGTTAAGAGAACATTTAAAATGAATGTTCCCATAATTTTTGCAAGTGACAAAATGGAATCTTTTCTTAATGCTTACACACACACACACACACACACACACATAGAGTTTGAATATAAAAAAAAGACATTTTGAACTTTCAGAGAACATTCAAAAATAATGTTTTATTTAATTGGAACATTAGCAAAACATTATCAGAACATATTTTGTTAGCTGTGATAGTAATTCTAACTGTATGTGTTATTCATTATTACAGTTAAAGTGAATATTTAAATGTACTAATTTGCATCTTCATCATTAAAAAAATATAATTTCAAAAATAAATTTCAATAGAAATGTTTACCATAGATCCTTGTCAGTGCATTCGGCAGTACACTTTAACCATATTTTAAAGACAATAGAATTATGAAGTTAAATATAAAAATGGACTTAATTCCTATTTAACTAATTGCATTTAGTTTTCATTTTAACTATAATGCATTTTCATTTAATTGGAAATAACATGCAATGTTCTCTATATACATACACTGTTAGCAGGTTACCCCTCTCTCATTCTTTTTATTTGCACCTTCAAGTTTAAGATTTATGCTTTTCAAATTCAGACACACGGCAAAGTTTTGAGATATCTGCTTGTACTCCCACATGTACTCCGTCATGTGCTTTGTATTTGAAGCTAACACCCCCTCCTCCTCCTCCTCTCTGTCCTCCTGAAATGCCTTTAAGTCACAGTTAGGGTCATCCATCATAGTGGGTCCACTAGGTCTTCTTTCCACTGTTGTGGACTGACACAGCTTCTGTAAATCATTCTCTGTCTGGCTGGCCTGAGCGCTCGTGGCTGGAGATGCTGGCAGAGAGCTGGAGGCTCTGGTTCTGGTGCTGGGCCAGCTGCTGGAGAAATCAAAACTTGTAAGCCTTTTGTTTCTGAGGGCCTTCTAACCTCGTGCCTGTTTTACAGTTTCTCAGGGGACTTAGAACATGTTTACTTGATGTCTTTGACATACAGAGATTTATTGTAGATAAATCATTTAAAGTTTTTTTTTAGTTTAATCTGTATATCTGAGAAAACTACTACATTACATTTTATTATTCATATTTATTATTGATTATTGTTTGTTAATACTGGCACTTGTGTCGTTTCTTCAGTCTTACTGGACTGACTTAAATGTAACTTTTGAAGTTGAATAGCAGCTATGGCAAATAGAGATTCATTTTTAATAAATAACATTTTAAGGTTTATATCGGAATCAAAAAGTTCAGTAGTAGACAAAATAACGATTTTTAATAGAATATTTGAATAAAGATTAATAAGGTTTTAACCAAATCAAATAGTTCAGTAGCAGCTGAAAAAATAAATATTTATTCTTAAAATAAAGAATAAAGTTTTAACTGAACCAAAAATTCAGTGGCAGCCATGACAAAATAAATGTCCTTTTTAATAAAATATTTTAAAAGATATATGAAGTTTTAACCAAATCAGAAAGTACAGTATGAGAAAATAAAGATCAATTTTTTATAAATATTATGTTTTAACCAAAACAAAAAGTTCAGTAGCAACCATGACAAAATAAAGAAAAAAAGGTAATAAAATATTTTAATAAAGATTAATAAAGCTTTAACCAAATAGCTCATTAACAGCCATGACAAAATAAAGATTCATTCTTTTTAAACAAATTTCAGTAAAGATTAATAAAGTTATGAATCAGATAGCAGCTATGACAAAAATGAAGATGAATTTTAATAAAGCTTTAAAATAAAGGTGAACACAATTTTATCAGAATCAAAAAGTTGATCAGCCATGACAAAATAAAAAAATATATAAAATAACTGATTTCATATTTATTTTTAAATGACTCCATGTTCCAGCTCTACCTTATCAAATTGTCACTGATTTACATCTAGCTGTCAAATCAAATTCAAGAACTGTTGTTTATTTACTTTGACTAGAGTTCCCAGGCAGTTTATTCAATAATCTCATCACACTTATTATCAAACTTTCAGACACCGACAGAATGTGTTACGTCTCTACTGTAATTAGCAGATTGCCCCAATATCCATAAAACAGTTAAGGATTCAGTCAGGAGACTGTTAAATCTGGCACCATTAGGAGTTCATTAGTCAGCATCATTACAATAGGGCCAGTACATGTCTTTCAGGAATATTAATTAAATGCAAATCACAGCCAAATGGACTAATGAGTCACGAAACTGGCTTTCTGTCATTCCTGTTAGAGAGGTTCTGGCAGCGGCTGCCCATACGACGCCCTCCAGTTTAAAGCTCGGCTGAGGTGAAATGTCCACCTTGTTTTTAAATTACACTTAATATGTAAAGACACTTAGTCTTTGGTGTTGTAAAATCTGTCATGTGAACAAGGGCCTCTTTAAACACTATTTAGCGTGACTCTCAGACTTTTTATGATCAATTTGTGATAATGGGCACCAATTTTGTGTGTTTCAGGAGTACATTAGGGCAGTAAAAGTAATTTTCAGCGATTACTGAGAAAACAAGCAGGACTGGTCCAAACTCTGTGGGGCTGGATGGGTTGCTGTTTGAGGAGGGGGTTGAGGTTGAGGTTATGTTTGAGGGTTGATTTTGACATGGGGGTGAAGTTACGTTTGGAAAGAGTGAGCCCCCCCAAGCTCTTTTGCAAATAAGGATTCAACCATGTGGAGGTCTCAAAGGGTCTGCAGAAGTCCAGCAGAGAATGGGGACTGAGCCAAAGACAGCTGATTCAGAGCCAAGTGAATGACTTTCCTATAGGTTCCTGACAGTATCCACAGCCTAAATAATACAGAAAGAACTCATTAGAAATCTGGCAACTCTGAAAAAGCCCAGCTGAAAACTTACCAAGGTATTGCTTGGGGACCAAAGATTGACCTTCAGTGTTTTCAGAGGGCCTCCCCCAAAGCAAACATATTGTTGAAAATCAAACACTTGGCATAGTTTACTGTAACCTATCATGAACTCTCTAAAATACAAATTACATGTGATGATGATCAGTTAGAGGCAAATCTAAAAATATCAAAACACCTATTAAAAGATTCAAAATTGTAAATTCAACATTGCATTATGTCAATTTATTCAGTCTAACCAGGGGTCCATATACACCAGGGGGGACTAAAGCAGGTTCCAAGAAGTACTTGGAAAGATTTTGCTTTTGCTTTGTGAAACCTATAAAACAGGAAAACAATAGTCCATAAAAAAAAAAACATGTGCAATGTGTGCAAGTTTTATAAATGTGCATGGTGAATCAGTTTTTCACCCACAGTATTGTTATATTTTAATTGACATGCTAAGTGATGTCAAGAAAGGAACACATTTCAGGTTTGTGTCAATGAAGCAGTATGTGTTGATGAGGTTGTGGTGGTACTACATAAGGCGAAAACGGCTGGGAAATACTAAATTAATTAGCTTTTTGCACTTTATGTTAATTAGAACATACAGAATAGCCTATTAGTTCTTTTCATTTCAAGCAAAATAAATAAATAAAAATAAATAAATAATTGATCAAATCAAGAGAGTTCAAATGTAACTTTGCTACAACACTGCCACCTTGTGGTGTGCTTGCAAACTGTCCCAGTACACCCACTGTATAAAGTGGGGTATCATAATTTGTCTTATGCAAACAACCAAAATCTGTCAAATAAAATTTCTTTCTTTCTTTCTTAAATTTAAAGGGGTTTAAGGGACCCATGAAAATATGTAAACTGTTAGTAACCAAACAGCTGACGGTAGCCATTGACTTCCATAGTAGTCTTTAATCATAATAGTATTTTTTCCATACTATGGAAGTTAATGGCTACCGTCAACTGTTTGGTTACCAACATTATTCAAAATACTTTTTTTGTGCTTAATAGAAGAAAGAAACTCATACAGTTTTGGAACAACTTGAGGGTAAGTGAATGATCAAAAATGAGAGAATTTTCATTTTTGGGTGAACTGTTTCTTTAAGATTATTTTTTTAATTCAGAACTGAATGATACATACCTGACAGTGATGAGTACCACAATTTACCACAATTGTATTGTAATAATATGTAACTTGCTCTATTATTTTGAGTCATGAAACTCTTTTTGAATAAAACACAATAATGGAAACGTAATAATAATAATAATATGTATTATTGTTATTGTTATTGTTATTATTATTATATAAAATAATAATAATAATACAAAACAACGATGATGATGATGCTGGTAGTGGTGGTGATGATGATTATTAAGTAACTGCTGAAATTCAATAATTCAAACAATATTTAAACAATAAAACTTCCCCAAATATTCAATAGAGAAATATCCCCATATGATTTAAGATTACTTATAAATTCTGAACCTAATGATGTGATATTGATACATTGATACAACAATACAGGCATTACATAAACAATTATCTTTTTCTTTGTTTCTATTTTTGAACAAGCAGTTCAATTTCAAAGTGCTGTCACTCATTTGTAGCCACTGGTAAATTTAGGGTTGAATGGGTTCATCTGGCTTCAAAATGACAAAATGACTAGAGTGACAGCATTTGTGTCCGGTAATGGAGCCTCTCAGTGTAGTAGGTCGGTCAGATTAAATGGATTGCCTCCAGAGGAAAGAGGGAGGGTGTAAACATATTTATCATCCAATAGTGACCGGGGCCATGAGTGCTTGATATGCATTCTTTGCATCCCATGGTTCTCAGCTGGCCAGCGAGGGCAGAAGCAGGGAGGTCGGATTGTGTACGCAATCTCAAAGAGCTGTTTGTTTCATCGTCCGAGTTTTGTTTTGGACACTATCCATTCAGAGAGAGTTTTCCACTTTATTCCATAATGTCAGACTGTGAGGGGCTTCCGATGGGTGAGTATCCAGTGTCAGAGAATTTTGGATTTATCCAATTTTTGGCCTGACTCCATGCTGACAACTCATCCTGCAAATATGTTCTCTTATTTTGCTTGATGAGAGTGCAAAGGTTTCAGCCATATATGGCTGCTCTCAGGGCGACCATCTTTCTCATAGGATATCTTAAGAGAGAGACTATCATTTTACAAATGTGCTTCAGTTCTATGTGTGTATCCGTTGCAAAGTATTTTAGCTTCCACAAATAATTTATCTGGATCATACATCACAGCTGAACACCGCTGCTGTTGTTATTTATAACAGTGCCGTGTTGATATGCACTTCCCGCATGGGTGTCTTCATGGCAGTACATTTATAACATATATAAACACAAGACATGCTTGAAGGGATCATTTGCCTCACATAGAGTAGAGTCTAGGAAAGTCTGAATGTTGGCTGGCTGTCTGCACAGTGAAAACAATCAGATATAAATAGACCTTCTCCCTCTTGGTGTGAGGAACAATAATGTTTACCAGGCATTTTACCTGCTCAAGCATTATACAAACCCAGTTAACACTGCAGTCTAAAGAAAAAATGGCTGTATTCTGTTCTGTTATTAGGTAAGCTCATATTTAAAAAGCACATTAATACTATATTGCAAGTGAATTGCAATGAAGTGGTTTGCGACCTTCTGTTTTGCCACAAATGCCTCCAGGTATGAAGATTATCCCGTGAGAATGTTTAACATTTGAAGGTTTGTTATGAGAATGAAGTCAATGCATTTTCTTCCATGATTTATGTGGGTGTTATCAGTAGTGACATGTAATAACTCATTGCTGTTATGTGTTTGCCAAGGCCAACTCTGTCTGTTGTTATCTGTTGAATCTGGCATGCATATTTCGATACAGAGTTTGAAAACATGGGTTTAGAGAAGTGAGAGTGCCTAAACACCATCCAGTCAGTGTGCTGCTAGATTGTTAAATTAGTACTATGCTACAACTATATATATATAGAATTTTCATAAATAAGCATCTGCGATTTAAAGTCTGCACTTATTTATAGTCTCAGTAAAGCTGTTTCTAAGCCATTTATCTTATTTGTGTCTTCCCATGTATGCTATATTGTTCAGGAAATTAAGATGAGTGAGTTAATATAATATAATAATAACAATAATTTCACAGTAAGGTAGACCGTGTTTCTCAGTTTTGTTTTTGAATCTCAGTTTTGTTTTTAAAAAAGTTGTGCAGTAACTACCAGTCATGAGACACCACATAGACAGATAACTTTGAGCTGTTTACAGAACTAATTAATTAGACTGCACTTTGGAATCCCTTTCATAATTCTGAAGAACATCTTTGTTTAATGAAGCTCAGAGTTTAATGAACCCACTTTGTATAGTTATTGGGCTTGTAACAGGAGGCCGTTTGCTTTCCACTGACTGAATCTTAAATGTCCCATGTTAACTGCAGGTCTTGCACTGAATAAATAATCTGATTTTCACACACACACACACACACAAACACACACACACACACACACACACACACACACGGGGACATAGGCATAATGGTTTTTATACTGTACAAACTCTATTTTCTATCCCCTTACCCTAACCCTACCCCTCACACAAAACTTTC
>NW_015666800.1:1697524-1721718 GCF_001515625.1 Sinocyclocheilus rhinocerous
ACACACACACAAACACACACACACACACACACACACACACACACGGGGACATAGGCATAATGGTTTTTATACTGTACAAACTCTATTTTCTATCCCCTTACCCTAACCCTACACCTAAACCATACCCCTCACAGGAAAGCTGGTCGTAGCTGGTCAGCAGGCTGGTTTTAGAGGGTCACTTCTTTAGCTGAACATCATCAGGCTGGTCTTAGCTGGTCAGGCTGCGAGACCAGCTGGCCAACCAGCTAAAACCAGCTAAGACCAGCCAACAAGCATAGGCTGGTTTTAGCAGTTTTTTTCCCCCAGCAATGATATTTCAAACTTGTCGAGAATTATCACATTTAAAATGATGTCGCTCTAAACAAGTGGAATTTTTTTTTTGTAAAAAAACATTTATTTATGTATTTTTATAAATACGACTGTCCCCGAGTTTTTGCGTCATTTCTAATTTTTTTTTTTTTACCTCAAAAATATTTATTTTATTTTATTATGTGTCATTTACAGTCAAGAATCAATTTTGTTTAGTTACACTCCAATAATATTTTTTAATGCTATATACAATATTTTTTAATGCGGTAGGCCAATTATTTCGGAGAAATAAAATTATAGCTATGCCAATTAGGCATAACCCCTATGGAGGTGGAAATGTTGATGGTGTATGAGAAATAACAGAATTCCTCCGTTTTATATACCATATTCATTGTTGATCATTTTAGTAGGCTACACAAACAAGTTAGCGACAGTGTGTGCTTTAAGAGAGCTTGTTTGTAGTTTACAAGGACAAAAGTGCCCATAGTTTAAGTAACACCGATGATTTGTTTACAACAGTAGCCTATACTTTTCTCAAATAATGGTTGGACTAAGTGTGAATTGCCTGCACGTGCCTGCTCTAAGTAAACCACAAGGTGTCACCGTACAGCTATTTAAAATAGCGATAGTACACGCGGTACGCCGACCTGCTAAAAGGTCGATAATTCACAACAAGGGAGAATTATATTGTGGCAGAATGACATTTAGTTGTGTTTAGTTTAACTGCGTGTCGCACTAATGCATGACAGGTACTCTCTATGAAGGACACGACCATGGTCTCTGGTCATCTGATCTCATTGGGTGAGCAATAAGGCTTAGGCCTTAAGAGGACATTTACACTAGTGATGTACAGTATAATATCCTTTATGAGTCCTGACAGTTGTGGAGGTGTGACAAACAGCCAGCAGGCTTCATTTATTTGTATTTTGGCAGGTGAGTGAATAAGCATTTTCCATTGTTTTACTGCCCCAACCTGGTTTCGCTTGTCATAAGGGATGAGAAATGAAAAAAAAAAAAGAATTAATCTCAGACATGGACAGTTCCCTAGTAGTGCAGCTTGTGCAGTTATAATTTACATTGCAAACATCTGTCATGGCATCATCCATGTTCGTATTTGCCGTATTGTGTACTGTCATTTTGAAAAGCATGCTGTATTTTCCATTGCAAGGGTATTTTTATATAATGACTTCACTCATCTGTTCTGGTCTGGGGAGGAGCATCTCCATCCGTAATGCAATTTCAGCCTCTTAGCGCTGGCGGCCAGAGTTATTCAAGATAGTATATTGATCGACCAGAGTAATCCTGACAATCTGAGACTGGTAATGTGAAGTCCTAGTAAAAGCAAGCGGTATGTTCACACTACGGAAAAAAATCACTCCTACATTTGGTCTATCCCATTAAGATCCCATTAGAGCAATGTGATGTATGAGCCCTGTGTTTTGAACGGTTTACTAATTGGTTTGACCAGTGAACTAGTCATGTTATTGGCTTTAGGTATTCTGTAATATTATGCCATTAAGTCTATATGAGGACTATATAATTTACAGAATATAGCCTTTTTCCATAATAGCATGATATATCATGATATATCATGATATTTTGGTATAATGTATGGGTTATCTTTTTTTTTTAAATCAGCCAGTATGTATTAGATATTTATTAGTGCATACACATTTTACATCTAGATTAACTTTGCAATCATCTAATGCTGACTATGAGTTAAAATTTAAAAACACTTTAATAACACTGTTGAAACTTTAGATCTCAAAATTAATATCCATTTTTATACTGTGCATTATAATGCTGTGATGCCTTAATTCACTTGCAGCATTTAAAACAACTGATTTTAGTTTTTAGTGTTTTATTATTAACTTATTTAAGAAAAATAAAATATTATTTAAAAAATAATTATCAGCTTATTTTATCAGCCAGACTTTTAATATCAGTGCAATCCTAAATATAACCTAAAATGCACTTCATGTGGTAACATCTAAATAAACTTTATTATTAAACCTAATTATAGTGGCATAAAATCATTGAAGGTAATTTTTAATGGTCAGGGCAGGTAGAAGTAGATCCTGAAAGTACAGTAACAACTGCACAGTTTCACCTTTTTACAGTGTAGCATTTGACCTGAAACTATACAGTTCAGAGCTTTTCTAGATTCTAGATCATGAGTGGTATGATTTATGTGAAATAGCTCTGTGTTGTTGCATAGGTCTATGTAGAGCATCATGTATGTTCTTCCTTATATAGTAACTGGGGGGGGGCTGTTCCATGTATCCAGCAGCAGAAGTCAGATATGATTAATGTTTTCCCTGCTTCACAGGATACAGAGCTGTGTAAGCAGGAGAACATTCTCTTATATAATCATCACAAAGGAAAGAACATTTGAATGTGTCATACAACCCACATAGATTGAATGTTTTTCAGTAAGAACATCCGCAATACCTTTATATATGTAGTTCACTTATATATATTTAATACATGGCTGTCTGGAATATTTGATTCTGTTTGGCCATATGCTTCATCATAAAATGTATAATATTTAGGGATTGCAGCTTATTTAGTGCATTTTACATACATTTTACCATACTGGTAAAAAATGTATAGCCTGAATGCACTGGAAGTCGCTTTGGATAAAAGCGTCTGCTAAATGCATAAATTCTTAAAATTAATTATTATAAATGATTTTAACCATGCTGGCTGGATGCTTGAGTACGTTTATGAGCACTGATGTAATTGGAACAGTAGGGGGTGTCAGATAGACACACTCACGTTCTTCTGTGCCCCTACTCCCAAGGACCACGGAAGCACGGCTTGGACCAGGTGGTGGTCCGAGGTTTGTGGAAGAATAAGCCTCAGGGGAAGCCGCATGGCTGGCTGCCCAGGTCCCCACCCACACCAGCTGTGTCACAGGCCCGTACGGCCCGGAAGTGGATGGAAAGCTTGTGGAAATGCAGATCACGCGACTGAATGTTGGTCGCCTGGCCTTATGTTTATTTGTTGCGAGTATGTGGATTTGTGACAGTATTTATACTGCAAAATTAACTGTATATAATGTTCAAAAGTTGTGAAAAAAACTGTAAAAAGATTTTGGCTTAGCTTGTAATGGTGCTGGGAAGCTGATTTTATTTGGCTAAATAAAACTTTCCTTTTTGCTAATTCTGCTGATCTTTTTCTTTCCACTAATCTGGTACTCTTTCATTGGACAAATTAAACACAGTTGTGTATGATGTCATATAAATGATGTCACCGTGGTGGCTTGACCAACATTGTTTGACTCATGATGTTAACTGATTAGCTTTAAAGCGGTGGTGACTGCACTTGTATCGAACACACTGTCTGTCTACAATTCTGTAATTTGATGTCTGGATTCTCAGTTAATTCTGGATCTGAACTGTTTTCACAACCAGAGGATCATGAGTGCTATTTCAATCCTAAAAGCAGATGATCCCTGTTCAGGGACAGATAACTGTAGGATAGAAAGAACGAATGAATGTGAGACAGAAAGAGTCTCATAAAGAATTATGATTATGAGAGAGAATTGACAGAGATTTATGTATTTGATAGGATGAACAAGAATCGCCGATCCATTGCGGTGCTTTGTAGTTACACCGTAAAACATACACACACACACAAAGAACATTAAATATATACATATTTCAATATTTCAATCTATATACTTCTAGACATTTTCCAATTTTTTTAGCTTACCCATTTCAGTGCCAATCAAGCCAACTAATGGTCTTTTACACATAATGTAAGAAAGTTGGTTAATGAAGTATTAATGCAAGTTATCATAAATCATTATCTAATTTTATTGCATGTGATATAATATTTAATGACAGAAGTATGTCTATTTTGGTGTTAAATGTTCAAACTGTGGCTGTGGGGCTGATGGTGTTGCTAGGTGGTGACAGAGTCATAATAATCATGGCTAACCTAACATGAGATTATCCAGTATCCAAAAGTAGCACAGCTCAGGGTTTTGTTTCAAACACTAAGAATAAAGAGATTCAGAAAACTTCCACTTCATTAGACTGATTTTTTTTTTATTGACCTGTACAGAGATTTCAGTGTCACTAGGGATTATGTCTTCTCTTCATAAAGAGTCATTATTCATTCACAGTATGCATGATAATAAATTGATATATAATAAGAAGATTGCACATGTAAGATCTTTTAATGAGCTGCTTGAGTCTGTGCTTCATGTGAATGTTAATTCACTAATAGGCATTGGAGCAGAGAAAGGTGCAGATGCTATTTTAGTCTAAACCTCAGGCACTGGCATGGTCTGTTACCCTGAGATTATCAACACAACCTCCTGACATTGCTTATGCCATGCCATTAATGCAGTTGTAGCTCTACCGGAGGAGGAAAAATGTCAGCTGATTGCAAACATTAATGCCATTTTTCATGTACAGTAGTCAGATTGTTGTGTACTATTATTGTAATATTATTTAACAATAGCTAGCTTGAACTAATTGCCACAAACGCCGTTTCCTGCATATGTAGATCTGCAAGGCCATGTAGTTTTGGATTTGTAGGTTACTTGGCAAATTATTTTCTGGATTTCAGCATAAAATTTAAATGAAAATAAAAAATGATACAAAATAGAATACATTTGTTTTATTTTTAATAGCAGATGGATACAGTGGATAGGAACAGTGTATAGATCACTACTCTTTGGAGTCATAACTCTGTGACTCACTGTCATTTATAGGCATTGCTTCCTTAGTTATAAAGTACTGTGAACATAAGCATATGTGATTGTGCAGGAATGTTACTGCAGTAGTCTTTGGATTATACCGCATCATTTCCCTTACAAAAGACTAGTGGAATTCTGTCAGGTGCCGACTATAACTGATCCCCTACAAGCTCGTTTATTGTGTATGCTTGTGTATCATTTTGTGTTTGTGTAGGTGTGTGCACATGTGTTTGTGTGAGAAAGGTGCAGCCAGCATAATTGGAGCACAATGGGAGGGTGTAGCACTGTTTGGCTGCCACCCGAGGGATCCCCAGATTTACGTGGAGATGATGTTGTGCTTCTGCCAGCCTCTCTCCCTTCCCCCAGCTGATGTCTCTCTCCAGGGGTCTGTATCTCACAGCACCACCACTGGACTATATTCTCCTCTGTTTGCCCTGGTCCACGATTAACACGCAGACAGTCAACGCCAAAAAATAATCAAAAAGTGCTTGTACTGTTCTAAAGCAAAATGATATAATGTCACCAGTAAAAGTCAAATTGGAAATTTAAATCTCAAATTTGAGAATCATAAAATCTCTATTTGAATAGAGTAGTTCAGTTTCACTTTTTTCTGTAATGTGAATGTTTTGCTATTACTTTTAAATGTGAAGCATTTCAGTACATATTTTCCATTGTATTTTTAATTTACATTTTTTTTTTTTACCACAGGTTGCATCCGATGATTTGACGGCAACAGCTCTGAATATAATTCACTATTATAGGCACATTTTATTTTATTTATACAGTTTTGTACTTGAATAAAACCATGTTTACTTTATGAAGCAAAGTTTTTAGGTTTTAAATAAAATAAAATAACTGTGAGTTGGAAATGACTTAAACACACAAAGGTGAATGACAGAAGCTTGAAATTCCATTATTGTAGGCTTACCATCATGATTCAGGGCAAGACAAAAAATTTTTGAGCACTTCATATTTTTATGCACTGGCCCAGAAATCCTTCATGAACATGCTAAACATTGCCTGTGTTTAATTACGTTATAAAATAAAAACTAAGTATTACAGGCACAATGGCATTAAAATTGCAAACTGAATTTCTGAAATTTCGAAAACAATTAGTTGACATGATCAAAGGTCCCTTTTTTAATGATTTCAGAGAAAGAGACATCGTGTAAAAAAATGCAGGAAAAAATGGATGGCTGCCTTCTGGGGCTAATCCTTGATTTGATCTTTAGCGGGACAGACAGAAGTGTTAGTGTCAGCACTGTTATAAGAATAAACACTATAGGCTCTCTGATGCCAGATTCAAGTAGCACTGCTGGCCTCGGGACAAGAGAGAGAAAGAGAGACACCAGTGGGACATGAAAATGTCTCATCATCCACCTCGGATCATTTAATTTTTTTAGGCTTCTGAGGCAAAGCCATGGCCAAATTGGACACAGAAACCACAGAAATCCAATTTAACACACAGCTCACTTCCACTTGCCATTATTTGATGTTGGGGGTTGGGTCAGGAGAATAATCTTTAAAGAGGCTCTTGCAGCTTTTCTGTTCTATTTTATTTATTTTTTTCATTTGACTGTGTTTTGTCTGTTTGAAGACGTGTAAATATAGGCCACGTTGTCATTCGTATGCATATTCTACCGTATGTGCCTGCCTCTTGAATAATTTAAAAAGGTTTTCCCCTGTGACGACCCACAGTCAAAACTGAGATACACTCTTATTCTCTTTCTGCCAAACTTGGTTTCTCTTTGATGGTCGTCCAGACTTCTTTGTCTGTCTGAAGGCAGATAAGGGTTGAATAGTCAGTGTCTAGCTCTGATTTTTACTCTAAAAGCTTGTTTGGATTATGGAATAAAGGGTGGAAAGTGAGGTCATGTATTGTGTCTCATGTGTGGAAAAGTCCCCAAAAACCTTCCTCCTCATGTGGGAAGCACTGCTTCATTTCTTTAATGTCTGCAATGCTGGGGTTAACTAACTACACGTTTTAAGTAATGTGACAGCAGCTTTTTTAAAGTATAGCAGTGTAGCTATTTTTTCCAATTATTTGTGGTGTAGCGTGACAAAACTCTAGAGTATGTCACTATTTTTGTTGTGTTGTATTTACAGCTGGGAACTGATTGAACTGGGAAAATAATCAAAAATATCCACTAAACTCACTATTTCATATGAAGCATTTGGAAACAGGATTCATTTTAGTGTATTTGTTGAATTAGGTCATTCATTTAAATAAACTGAATAGAAAAAAAGATTCCTTTACGATGCTACATTTTGTTGAAATATTTAGTGAAACATTGCCATTAATCACTTTGTTGTCATGCACTATGTTACATAAATTATGGTTCTTTTTAACTTTATTAGTTGTTTTAGTATTCATGTACCTGTTTAAGGCAGTCATTTTAGTGTTTTTTTTTGTTTTTGTGCCAGTAAATATTGCTGTAATTGCAAACAAAAAATAATACATTATTATATGGATATATGTATATGATGTTATATACACATACACTACTGTTCAAAAGTTTAGGGTCAGTATGATTTTTTTTTATAGAAATACTTTAATTCAGGATGTATTAAACTGATCAAAAGTGACAGTAACAGTGACATTTAGACATGTTACAATTTTTTTTCTTCAAATAAATTCTGTTCTTTCTATTCATCCTAGAATCCTGAAAAAAATGTATCATGGTTTACACAAAACATTAAGCAGTACACGATTTGTTTTCAACATTGCTAATAATTAGAAATGTTTCTTGAGCTCTAAATCAGCATATGAGAAAAAAAATCTTACTGACCCCAAACTTTTGAATGATAGTGTAGATATGGTTGGTTTTGTTTATGATTGTTTTGTTTAAAATGTGTTACACAGTACAACGTCTTTCCTGCTTCCATGAAACATGGAAGCTTAGATTTAGCCTCACCCACCCACAAACAACACGGTCATAATCCTCTTTACTCCAGTGTGAGGTTTAAGTACAACTACATCTCTGAATCAGTGTGTAAAAACAAACACAAATACCCTTAATCAATAGTAGCCCTTTGCCAACTCTAAATATCGATTCACACCAACTTGTTTCTATTTTAAGACAACTCTAATGCAGCAAAGTCATCTTTTCTTGCTTAATTTCTCCAGCACCGTTTCCTAGTACAGCATCAGAGTGGAGTCTCAGTCAGCTGGAGGGGGAGGGTTTATGTTTTGAGAGAGGCTCCACCCCTTGCAGGCTGATTGGTCCGTTCTTCACTGTCACAGACAAGCTCAGCGGAGTGTCCTCGACATTACACAAACACTCACACACTCCCAACACTCGCACACACTCCTCTGAGAGCTCAAGCCCTGTACTGGCTTATTTTTCTTTTGGAGATCTCATACAGGAAAACAGCACAGAAAGAACCGGGAAAGAAAAAGTGCACAAGAAGACCTGCATTTTAGAACTTCAGAAATATTTCCACTTTCCTTTTTTGGAGTCCTATTCAAGGAGAGCGTCTGAGTTAGCGTGATTTGAGTGTTGGGTGAATGGGTTGTCATGGTGACTGACACTGGCAGGCTGACCCTAGAAGAAGACTGGATGTTGAATGGACAGAGAGCTGCAGTGGCCAGCCAGTGAAAGTAACAGGGAGTTATCGGAGAAAGGGAAGAAGGGAGGAAGAGAATGGAGGACGGCTTCTCCAGCTACAGCAGTCTTTATGACACCTCCTCACTGCTGCAGTTCTTCAACGGTAAACTCATCACATGTTTTCTGTCTTTAGTCTGAGAGCTTGTCCATCTTATGATCTACATCTCCTCATGTCCAGGTAAACATGTTGCCTCAGCAGGACGGTGGTAGCCTACCTCAGGTGCTGCAGTTAACCTTTATGACCTTTTTCAGTCCCTCAACTTTGACAAAGTTTTTAATTCCTCTTGGCTAGGATGGATCAAGCTGAAACGAATGATAGTAGTTGACAGTTTTCTTACAGGCTTCTCGCTGATATGCTCTCAAAGCAAGTGTTTCTAGAAGGAAATCTCTCAAATGTCATGTTATTCCGGTTCTGTTTAGGTACCTGAAGCATATTTGTCATTCCTGAGATAGATTGAAGGTGTTTGATGCTGTTTTCAGAGAGACGTGTTCGTTTTGAACAAAACAATGCAGGGAAAAATCTCTTACCCCTTATTACATCAGACCATTCTCCACTGAAAATGAAACTCGAGACCTTTCCGACAAGCTAAAGAATGAGGATTTCGGTTTTGATTTGTTGGGTTGTTGTCCTTTTTGAGGGTGTTTTTGTTGATCTGCCATCCTGATTGCGATCTGTAGTCATGGGTTTGTATGCTGGCTGGTGCTTCAAGGCTTTTGGGTGAGGGCTGATGATAAAAGAGGAAAAGAAGAGAGGAGGATGAGGTGGTTAGTAAGGGATTTCCTTGTTCCAGGATGAATAAAAGTGTGTGTCACTGTTCTGTCAAACACCATTAATCTCTTGCATTAAGGAACCTCATATGACATTACAGCACTAAAGAAAGCAGTCTGAAGTTCTCCCTGCTCTTTTGTACAATATGATGCTGTGCTTTTGCATGAGTTTCTACAGTACATGTTTTATTGAACTGTAGTTTAACCCTTTATTAGTGAGGGTTTATTTCAATCTACACTGAAAAAAATGTAGAAAAGGTTTTTGAACAGAAATTACTAGTACATTTCACAATTAATTACAAAGAAGTGACAAGTAACACATTAAAATAAACATAACAATCTGTAGTAGAAATTTTAATATTTAGCCAATAATATCTGTTTCATATTGTACATTTTAATATTTTGATGCCTAAATTCACTTTAAAATGTATTTAAAGCATTTAAAATGATTGGTTTCAGTTTTTTGTATTTTGTTTTTCACAAAATAGTATTTCATTTTAATACTGACCATTTATCGGTTATCAGCCATAGCATGAACATAACTATCAGCTTATCAGTATCGACCAGAATTTTAATATTGGTGTATCCCTAGTTTGCTCACTCATTAATCTCCTTTAAAAGTTCATATTGCGATTTGAAAATACAATATTAGAGTGATATTTGTTTCTGGGGTCATGACATAGCTGTATATCTACCGTGTGAGCGCTTGGGTGGCTAATGAGTTCATCAGAGGTTACTGACTTGTGTTTACACTGAAGTTATGATATCATTGTGCGGTTGTGGTGACATCACAAAGCATTGTGTGATCTTCTCTTTCATCATCTTGGCAGACATGTAGCCTATAAGAAGCCTTCCATTGAGCATTTAAGAGCCCTTTAATCTGCTGAAGGCCTCATTCATCAGTTACATTTCTAAACATCTTGTTTTACAAGTTCTTAAATGGAAAAAAGACAATCTCTTTTCTTTTCTGCATTCACTCTGTTCGGCTGAGTGAGTATGAGAGCTGCTGTGATGGCTGGCCTGTATTCTGGCTTGTCAGGCCAGCATAGGACTGTGGGTAATTGAATGAGGGTGTGCTGGAGAGTGCTGCGGTGAGGTCATCCGGCAGTACAGTGCTCAGCCGAAGCTCTGGATCTGCTATGAAGTCATTTGTTCTTAAATGCTTCACGAGTTACTGATCAGCCAACCACACTAATGTAGGGATACTGGGTCAACAAACCAATTTCCTAGGCAGATTCTATAGGCCTTATACCTTCATTTAAAGTGTTGCCAACCTCAGACTCATCTGCTTGTAGTTTTCTCAAGAAAAGATGGACTCTTAAAGTGATAGTTCAGCCAAAAATTTATATCATAAAGGCCTGAGGTTATTTTTGCCTCCAGAATCCTTCAGAAAATAACCAAAACGATGATGGTAATGTGGCTGAATGAAAACAGTCATATAAAGGTCGACCTTAAAGGCTTAGTTCACTCAAAAAATGGAAATTCATCATATGTTCACTATGTCATTCCAAACATGACTTACTTTCTTGAAACAAAAAATATAAAACATGATATCAAATAAAAGATATTTTGTGTTCACACAATAACAGTCAACGGGATCTAATATTGTTTTGGCCCCCTGCTTTCATTGTATTGACAAACACTGTGGAAACATTCTAAATATCTTCTTTTATGCTCCAGGTTTGGAAAGACATGAGGATATCATTTCATTTTTGAGTGATTGACCGTTACATGATTGTTTTCATTCAGCCAAAACGTGACCATCATCTTGGTTATTTCCTGAAGGATTCTGGAGAGAAAATAACCTCATGTCCTTACTCAAATTAAACATTGGCGGTGAGTTCTGGCAAAGGGAGTTACGGGTTATCTGGTGTTCTGGCATCTAAACGTTTACCAGACGTCTCAGTCTTTCTGACTGCTGTTGTCTCATTCAGTCTCAGCTGCCAGAGAAGTGTTCTTGGCACTCGGCTCTCACTTCTTATTGGCTGTCCTTTAAACCACTGATGGATGCATGTGCAACAGGATTAGGATTAAAGACCTGCTCACGTTACCGACCAAACCAGACAAGAAAACTGATAGTGAGTGAGAATGAAAGTCATGAACAAAAGCTTCCACTTGCCCCTACAATTGACCTCTCCACAACCTTAGCAGCAAAAGGTTGAAATTCTAATGCAATTCATAAGAGCCAATCGGAAGACATCATTTTTTCATCATTTTCTCATTGACCTTACAATGCTGTCACTTGAATTTGGAGGTAAATACTGATATACAGAATATAACTCTTCCAGGGCTGCTGATTTGTTCAAGCTAGACATCGATTTCATTTAGTATTATGGAACTTGTGCTGTTATTTATTGAGCTGTGCTCTCATAAAAAATTGCATACTGAGGGATAAATCTTGTCTACCCTTAAATTGGTGGTATTGACACGGCTGTTGTTTGTCTGTTATGTGGCAGACCCCAGATGACTTGCATTGGCTCTTTATCTGGCACTCTGTCCCATTACGTTACTGATAACAATTCTGAAACCATCATCTGCACTGGCCTTCTATCTGAGAAGACCGAAGCCATTAGTGCTACACACTCTCTCTATCTCTCTCTCTCTCTCTCTCTCTCTCTCTCTCTCCTTTTTCAAAATACTCTACCATTCAAAAGTTTGGGGTCAGTAAGATTTTTTTTAATGGTGTTAAAAGGCTGCATTTATTTTATCAGGTATATAGTAAAAACAGTAATATTGTAAAATTTTGTTACAATTTAAAAATGAAAATACATTTTTCTCTTTTAATATATTTTAAAGCGTAATTTATTCCGTTATAAATTCTGTTACTCCAGTCTTCAGTGTCACATAATCCTTCAGAAATCATTCTAATATGCTGATTTGGTGCTCAAGTAACATTTCGTATTATCAATCCGTGATACATTTTTTACAGTTATTTTGATGAAAAGGAAGTTCAGAAGAAGAGCATTTATTTGAAGTAGATTTTGTAACAATGTAAAAGTCTTTCATGTCACTTTTGATTAATCTAATGCTCATGCATTTTTGCTAATGCTTTTCATAATTGTTTCATAATTGTTACCTGTAAATTGTGATTTCTTACCACAAAATGTGACTATTTTTTAATTTTTAAGTTTATATCACATGCTTCCATAATTTCCAGAATAACATATTGACACTCATGAAACTTCATTGTGACTTACCAAAAGGTGTTTTTCCTGGATATGCTGCATTTTGCCTTTTAGTCATAAGCAGTGAGCGTTCAAGGTGTCAGTGACATATCTGAAGCACACGTCCCGCTGAAGGCATAGTATTGTGCTATTTTTGTACATTAAGGAGGTTTTTTGGAATATTCCACTCGCTCATTCACTCTCAAGGGCTTCCAAAACAAAGAGGCCTTTGTGGGGGTGTCAAGCAGACAGGATTATTCAAATTCTGCTTCAAAATATGCTAATGATTTGCAATGGCAAAACATTGTGCATGTCTTTCATTTACTGTATGTGTTGTGTGGACCAGAATAAGTCCAACCAAAAGGCTTTCTGGGATTTTATATTTGAATTTTTCAGTATTGTTTGAGCGTCCATTTTCCAATGGAAATTTTTTTAACTCTAAGTGTACCACTGCGAAATCACAAGTGAGAGCCATGGCAAGCCTTTCCCCATGTACTTTTGTTCAGAACAGATTATGCATGGAGGCAGAAGCATGTAAATATTGGGTAAATACTCACAACTGAGTGTTATTTTTGTATTTTTATATACTATTGTAGTATTTATTAATATTTTGAATGAGCTTTTAATTTTTTTATATTTTCAGTTTGTTTTAGTTTTAGTAATTTTATGTGCTTGTCATTTTTATTACTTTTTGTTTTTTAATATTTCTATTTAGCTTTATTTTATTTCAGTTTTAGTTTTAGAAATTTTAGTATGTCAACTTGTATTTTATTTTGGGTATTTTTTCATCTAAAATCAATGTTTTATTTCAATTCAATTTTCCTTAATTTAAATTAAATTTTAATATAAACTATTATAGTATATATAGTATAGTAAATGTCATATACTGTTATAGTATTTATTAATATTTTGAACTGGCTTTTATTTTTTATCTTTTCAGTTTTCATTTTAGTTTAAGTTTTAGTAATTTAGTTTTTAAAAATATATAGAAAGCTTTATTTTAATTTAGTTTTAGGAATTTTAGTACTTGTTTTTCAGTAAGTTGCTAAGGCAACATTTCTAAATTTTTCATCTAAAATCTTTATTTTTTTTTTAGCTTTGTTTCAATTAAGGAAATAGATTTAATAGTTGAGTTTAGTAATAGTTTTAGTTAACAATAGCCACACTGACACACTTTCTCTTTTGCATCAGCTCAGTTGTGCTGCACGGGGGCTTGACATATGATTTTCCGCATGTAACATCCAGTGTCATTACCGCACAGCATCCGCAAACCCACCCAAAGAACAAC
Organism: Sinocyclocheilus rhinocerous; assembly: GCF_001515625.1. Classification (NCBI taxonomy): domain Eukaryota; kingdom Metazoa; phylum Chordata; class Actinopteri; order Cypriniformes; family Cyprinidae; genus Sinocyclocheilus; species Sinocyclocheilus rhinocerous. The sequence continues at coordinate 1,711,373 of NW_015666800.1, forward strand.
ACTTCAGTTTATTTAAACCACCCACCCACCCACTGTTCTGGGCCATTTGTTATGTGTGCACAATGCCCTGGGTTCTGAAGGAGAAGAAAGCCCAGGCTTTCACACGCTGAAAAGAGCATTGTGTCAGAAGCAGGAAAGCAGAGCCAGCCATGAGTTAATGCTGCCCTACTTTTCTCCTGCTCTGTGAGTCAGACCCTCTGCGACTCCTTCCTCCTTCCCTGCCTCGTTTGCCACCAGAGCTCCCATCCGTTTGTGCCATTTCTCAGGAGAGCATGAGTCAGCACAACCTGCAGTTTCTGCTCTACTCCAGCGTGCCTTTTCCAGGTCGGTTTTGTCTTCTCATCTCTATGGTGACTGTGCTGGAGTGAGAGGGTCTGCCATAGGGTGGGTCCCATGAACAGAGGCCCTGGCTGATTAAACATGGAGACAGATAAGTGTTTTGTTGTTTGGAGAGTTGTGTGTGCCGTTCTTGCCACCAGAGCTCCCCTCCGTTTGTGCCATTTCTCAGGAGAGCATGAGTCAGCACAACCTGCAGTTTCTGCTCTACTCCAGTGTGCCTTTTCCAGGTCGGTTTTGTCTTCTCATCTCTATGGTGACTGTGCTGGAGTGAGAGGGTCTGCCATAGGGTGGGTCCCATGAACAGAGGCCCTGGCTGATTAAACATGGAGACAGATAAGTGTTTTGTTGTTTGGAGAGTTGTGTGTGCCGTTCTTCACTGTGGTTGGCAGTAAGGTCACCTGTGACTGAGCGAGTGGGCTTTCTTCATTGATTAGTCTGTCGAAATGGAGTTCAGGGAGCATGTGGGTGGGATGAGTAGCATGGCATGATGTATAGCTTCACTTTTGCAGCACTGAGTCCTTTAGAGCGTTCTTTAAATTGTCTATAAGTGCGTTTTGTTGTCTGGAAAGGTGTCATTAGCAGCAAGGCTCTCTTGACATGCTAAAATGCACAATATTAGTTTAAAGCACTTTTTTAATGACAATTTGTGTTTTTAAAAGAATAATTTACCTCTCTTTAATAATTTTTATCCTTTTACAGTTATCTCTTTTAAATTATTAAAAGGAAATTGTTTAAGTAATATCATTATTTACTCAGCCTTGTGTCATTACAAACTTTTTTGATTATTTTATTTTGCTTCTGTAAAACATAAATGGAGACATTTCAAAGAATGCTCCTGCTGCTCTTGAAAGTGAGTAGTGACCAAGGGATGTTAAGCTCAAAAATGACAAAAATTAAATTAAAGCATTAAATTGAAGCAGTCCATACGATTTATACACTATACTGCAAGTCTTCTGAAGCCATACAGTAAATATCAGTGAACTGAGGGAGAACTGTCCTTTTAATAAAAAGTTACAATATAGCACAATACTTCAGCACAGATGCAGTCAATTGATCAAAAGGGACAGTAAAAGCAACTAATGTTACAAAAAGATTTCTATTTCATATAAATGCTGTTCTTTTGAACTTTCTATTAATTAAAGAATCCTGAAAAAATGTGTTGCAGTTTAAATCATGTAACACGGAAGACTGGAGTAATGGCTGCTAAAAATTCAGCTTTGACATCACAGGAATAAATTACATTTTATATAAATATATTAAAATAGAAAATACTTATTTTGAATTGTAACAAAATTTCACAATATTATTATTTTACTGTATTGTTGGTCAAATAAATGCAGCCTTGTTGAGCAGAAGACACCCCCCTCCAAAAACACTTAACGTTTGAACAGTAATATATATTAGACTCTAAAAATAACCCGTTCATTCATGAAATTTAAATAGAAAGAATTTATTCTTAAAAATATCTCGATCAGGCTGATATTATTAATCAGCTGATATTTGGCCAAGTTCTCTTGACTTATTAACAGAAATGTTTATCTCCTCGCGTCATCGTACTGACAACTTTGCTTAGGGACTTTTTTATTTTTATTTTGAGTATTTTTTTAAAATCTAAGTTTGTTTTGTGTACATCACATTTCTGCTTGTTTTGCTCATATTTCTTGAATAAGGCACAAAACCTTTATAGTATTATTGCTAGCAAACAATTTAAACATTGAACTGCTAAACCACATCTCTGGCCAGCAACTCATCTGTAGGACAAAAACATATGGCAGTTTTGATCCCAAAACAACACAACAGGCTCTGTTTTCAACAGTCTCATGAGCCCATACATCAGAGCGTGTTAGGCCTGTGCACTTTCTCCCAGAGCACAGGGATAACTGCTGATCAGGATCGGCTCAGTATCCCTTTAATCCTCTCTTAGCCCGACCACTTCCTGCATCCTAACAGCGAGGCTTGGGGCTAGAGCACCGTCGTCCCTAAAATACCCCCCTTGTTGGTTGTTTGCCAGTGAACAGGGGGGTGGGGGGTGGAAAACACCCTCCTCTGCGGTTCATACAAAGTTGTTTTCTCTGCCTCCCTGGCTGCCTGGAGGAGATTAACAGGGAACAACACTGCAGGCATCTCCGCATCACTTGTCACTGACTCGGTCCTGTCTGGTGTCTCTCTGTGGGGATGGAGACTGTGTGATTAATGAACACACACGTAAACACACATATAGCTTCTGCTGCCTGTCTTACACATGCTGGTAAGGTGCCGGCAGCATGCTAACAGCTTTTTTTATTGTAAGCAGTGCATGAGAGGGAAGGAGAAAGATAGAGAAAGATGTACACTAATATCCCATCAAGCCATTTGGCAAACCCTCTCCTCTATGTCCTCATTTGATAATTTCAACATCCTCTCATTGGTGGTGCTTGCTAAGGGGCTGTTCACACAGGATATGTTCTTTGATCTGTCTGCATTGTTTTTTAAATTGTTTTTCAGTTTAAATTCACAATGTGATGGAAGTAGCGACAGAAGTATAGTGTATTGTGATGTGCATCCAAGTGAATTGGATTATCAAGAAAGAAAGAAAAATATGTAGGGCTGGACTTGAAAGTCCATCAGTTGTTGATTTAATGGAGGAAGGTCTGACTACGAACTTGCAGTCAAATATATATAATACAAAAATATAAATCTATTTTTTTTAGTAAATTGTTAGTAAATTCTTCCAGTTTCACTGGAAGTTCAAGTTATGACATTTTAATTAAAAACAATATAAATAAAAAAATAAACATGTATTGTTGAATCATTCACTATAAATTCAACAAAATTCATTTAGAAAATAGTTTGAATTTTCATTTGATGCCTTTAAATATGCATTAGATGGAGATCTTCAACCATTGTGATTGTGTCTCTATTTTTTAGCATCTCTGAGTAACGCTTTTTTTAAGATATTGTGTCAAGTTAAAAGAAGTTTGACTTTCAATACACCTGGAGCCTGTTTTGTTTTGCTGTGCGTCTAGCTGTTTTTGAATGCAAGAACCACCCAGAATGCCCTAGCAACCACATAGCAACATGTAAAAAACACTTATACTAGTAACTGCATAACTGCATAGCAACATACTGAGAAACACTCAGAACATCCTAGCAACCACATAGCCAGGGCCGTATTTACGCATAGGCATTCTAGGCACGTGCCTATGCTTGCTCGTCCAGGGGGGCCCAAACACAATAAAGAGATATATAATATTTTTGTTATACTATGAGATATCTACAACAGTAAAATAACCAAAACCCCAGAAGACATCGAAACAAATAATTATAACAAACAATAGGGTAAAAATGACAAAATATTTCCATGTCTTCCACCTTTACGATTTCCTTCTCTTGTTCTCTCTCACAGACGCAAACAGAGTGGGAGAGAATGGGAGAAGGAAAGTGTGTTTTCTGTTCATAAAAAAGGTGGAAGACATTTGCGCACACACGCGGACAGAAACTTGTTGTCAGCGCTGCCCCGCAAATTTATCAATAAAATTGTTTCGCAGCTGAAAAGCTACATGACATTTCTCAGTAGCGAGGTTCTTGAAGCAGTTCAAATTAAACATTCGCTATTAGTAGACGCTGCTGCTGAACACTGCTGAGAGACGCACAGGCGCACGTATTCACACGCACTTAATCTCGCTCTCTCTCTTTCGCTCTCTCTCTCTCTCTCTAATAACTGCGTTAGCTGCTTTAATAACTGCTTTAGCCTGCATATCAATGGCTCAAGCCTCTGTTATTAGCTCTAAAATGACGTTTTGGAATTTGCAACGAAACGTTTGAGATGAAGTGCTTAAAAAATTAGCTAGTTCAACACACACGATATTTCAGGACGGAAACATGTCAAATGTCTTGAAACAAATCATCTGAACAATTGATGTGTGATTGTGACTCCAGGCCGTTAAAATTATTAGAGAAATAATGCACTCCCAAAGTGGTTATGTGGCCACGACGCCGCGCCTATTAATGGAATGGTCTTTCTCAGTTCTCAAACAAATAACTACATTTGATTTTATTGACTGAACGCAAGCGCTTATTGCGATAGAAAACACTGTAACGGTTTCACTGATTAAGAAATATTTTTGTTTGCTTGGGTGGTGGTAATATTAGGCCTATTATATTAATAGGGAAGGGGGACCCAAAAATTTGTTTTGCCTATGTCACGAAAAGAGGTAAATCCAGCCCTGCACATAGCAACACACTAACAACATCCTAGCAACTGCATAGCAACAAGTTCAAAACATTCAGAACACCATAGCAATTGCATAGCAACATAAAACACCCAGAATACCCTAGAAACCGCATGGCAACATACTAACAACTGCATAGCAACACTCTATAAACATTAAGAACATCCTAGCAGCTGCATATTAAGATTTAAAAAAATACTCATAATCCTAGAAACTGCCTAGCAATGCTCTAAAACACTCAGAACACTGTAGCAACTACATAGTAGCACAATAGAAACACTCAGAATACCCTAGCAACACACCAACAACGTACTAGCAACTGCATAGCAACACCATAAACATTAAGAACATTGTAACAGCTGCATATTAATATAAAAAAAAAACACTCCGAACACTCTAGCAACCACATAGCAACACAATTGAAACACTCAGAACACCCTTGCAACCACATAACAACACGCTAACAACACTTAAGGTGATGATACACGGGGAAACTTTTTGAGCAATGTTGCTGGGCAGTGTTGCCATCAACGGGCAACCAGGGCCCATGACGGACACAGGGCCCACCACCGATCTAAAGTATCCAGATAGAAATTTATTGCCCATTCTCAATGGGAAAGTGCCCAAGCAACATCGCTTGGCACCACTGCTCAAAAGGTTGCCCTGTGTATCATCACCTTAGAATATCTTAACAACTGCATTGTGAAATGCTGAAAACACTCACAAAACTTTAGCAACCGCATAGCTTCTTGCTGGCAACCACCCACAACACCCTAGATTTGTGGTGATAAGGCTAAGTGACTAAACTCCACCGGCACTTACTATTCAGAAAATGTAAAAATCAAGTCAATAATGTTAACTTGTAAAGATTAAGCCGCAATTATAAAACACTAACAAGGGATTTTAAATCAGACTGGTAGAAGACATCGGCTTTAATAGGTTGATTACAGCTTGACCTGAAGGTAGATTTTGCTGATGTAAGGTGGATTGAAACTCTGGCTCTCTCATTGGGACAGTTTGGCACTGCTCATCACCTCTTCCCTGCTTTCTCTCTTTCTCCTGCTCTTTCCATGCCAGAGGTCACAGGTGAGGTCTTTGGGATGATCTCATGTGTCTATTTTTACCTCCTAAGTCCTATTTACTAAAGGCCATCTTTTTTTCCTCATTATGTACCTGTAATCTTGCAAATAGCTTGGTATCACACTGTTCTCTTGCTTCATTCGGGGCTCTGCTGGATGATATAACAGTTCAGCCACCTTCTTTGAAACACTGACACTTTGAGTGCACTGTTTTACTATCGCCAGAGTTTCCAGATGGGTCCTCAATGAACTGACCTTGGATCTGTGAACTCAGGTTGCAAAAACAAAGTGGGTAGGGAAAGCAGGCGGTTGTAATCCTCTTAAAGCACACACAAACCTTTTACTCACTTTCTCTCAGAGATCCTCACTGTGTATCTCAGCGTGAACTCTTTATGTAAGAGGCCAGTCTCAAAGGCCAATTTGTTGATGAGAATCATTTGTGAAAAGCTCTGGGAGGATTCACTTTGATACTCACTGAGACCAGATGCATTTTGTTTACACAGTAGCGCTGTCACAAAAACTGGTGAGCTGCCCCATATGGCTAAAATATATATATTTTAATATTTCAATATATTTCCAAAAACACCAAATAGCCATAATATGTAGTACCCTAACCTCATATTTTGCATTAGCGAAATTTCAGCAAATTTTCGAAGACAAAAAAAGTCCACTGTCAGTAGTGTAATAATGCATGAAGCATTGCTCAAAGAAGTGCTTTGCAGCTTTCTGTTGGTGAACACAGTGAATTTGTTTATTAAATCAGCATGGCGAAATCTTTCACCCTCATGTGAAATTCCAGATCGTTAAGATCCCTATTGAAATGACTGGATTTCGGCCACAAAAAATTGCTTAACAGCAGAAAATGTACCCACACCTTTAGAAATGTGCAATGTAGTTTGCATTGTACAGCAGCTCTATTAAGCATGATATGGGATAGTTTAAAATTTGCCTTCATTTTATGGGTAGACAAGCCTCCAAAGTGAAGGAACATGATCACATTCACTGTCAGCGTAATGATAATCCTTACAAATCTTAGCACCCTGCTGCTGTTGAGACTCATTTATGGGGCAGATACAGGGTTTGAGTGAGTCAGCTAGTAGGTTCAGACTCCGAGAGAGACCAGAGATGCATTATTAATCAGCCTCAGTGCTTTGAGGGAGACATTAAAGAGAGTCCGTTTTGCTTTGATAATCCATCCACCAACACTGTCTACCCTGCTCTTCTGTCTTTATGTAGTTTTTAATGCTAGGTCATTATTCAAGGATTTAAAGCATTATTAGTATTATTTTTTGAATATCAGATAGCATATTGATGGGTACCATTACAGTTAGTAAATTGTAAATGTACATTTTTAAGTTGTAATTCAGTTTTTATTTTAGTAACTATTATTATTATTTTTAATCAAAGTGTTGTTAACATTAATGAAAACATTTTTTGAACTGTTAAATGTATGTTTTTACCACATTTGCTTAATATGACAATTTCTAATTTAATAATTTAATAAAAGTGTTAAACTGTTTCATTCTTTTCTGTTTAATTTCATGAAGACCAATAAATAGCTAGTGAGATGAAACTTAAACATTAGTTTTAGTAAGCATTAAACATTTAGTTTTAGTTTCCATTTTTTGATAATACACCTGATATATATTTATATTTATTAAGTACTTAATGTGAAGCATTTAGAGTTTGTGTAACACTGGTTGTTTCTAAGATTTACATATCTTGCAGATAAGTTTGCACTTCCAGGACTTTCTCCTAGCAGCATGGATTCAACATTGAAATTCTTTGCAGTGGTTTTAAAACAGCGAATGAATGTCTGTGCTTAATCAGGCCAGTAGGTCAGGAATTGGACTTCAGTTTCAATCTCATTTTGTGTGCAGTAAGAGCACAATCTGTCTTTTGGTGGCCATGTCTGTCTGTGTGAGATCAGTTCTGTTGTTCTTTCTTAGGAGGATGGAAAAAACATTCAGTGTTATTAAGATGGACAGGTATTACATTTAACTTCAGTTCATGCACCAAACTGTCTAAAGCAAAATGGGATTGAGCCTCTCCTAGAGATGGTTATCTGAAATAAATAGTCTCTGGTTGTAAAACTAACCAGCTGGATCAACTGATTTACTCTGCTAGTGTTAGTGTGAGGATGTTCAGTGGCAGTGCACAAACTGTTCTCTGTTTTTTAACTGTTCAGTTTTTTGGTGCAATCTTCTGTCTAATCACCAGATAATAGTTATGAAATAGCTGTTTAGTGTTGGGAAGTTAACTAACAGAAGCGAGAAGAAGATCTAGTTAGGATTGCGATGCGCCAATCTAACAAACAGTAATTTCCAGTGGGACATGAAGCTAGAGATGGGCTGACGTCCAATCCAATCACAATGAAACAGAATGAGATTGAATTCAGAGGGAAATGGGAGAAAGGGCGAGATAGAGAGAGACAATGGCAAGGGAAGTGCGTCCTCGGTCTGAGCAGTTCATTTGATTTCTGAAACACATTAGAAGATATGGACGGCTGCCAATGCTTCTGTTTTAACACAACTAACAACAACAAGAATTGCAATTTGTGTCCGTTCATGCTGCACCGATATATTCCCACTAATGGTTTTTAATGTGGTTGAAGTGCACACTCCCTGATGCTCACCTGCAGTCATGTGTAGCTGAGAAGTTCAATGGAGAGCATTAGCGTTATAAAAGGAATATAACTAAATATGTGTTTAAGCGTGTGTTTACATGCTCTATCACTGACCATTCATGTGCACTTTTGTAGAGCGCGGTATTATTTTGTGCATTTGTCAAATGAGCGGGAAGCACTTTTAGGCTATTGAGCAGATGTGACAGTCATTTATTGTGCTGGTTATTAGCATTATGCCACCAGCGGCTTTAGATAGGTTGAAAACTGGGTTTGTGCTTGGAGAAAAGACAGAATAATCTCCCCATGGAGCTTTTGAAAAGATGAATCCGTGAGACGGCTTCAATCAATGATTAATTTCATCCATCAAAAAGAGGCAATTTCTATGCAAACAGCATGATTTGCGGCTCTAATTATCAGTAGTAATTTGTTCATAATGCACTCATGAAAAGCCTTAGTGCAGTGATTAACAAAACCTTCAGTGATCCAGCAACAGAAACCTTTTGAGTGTTGGGATATTTGGATTGCTTTCCCAATACTGAGGGCTGAGGTGTGCCGGTCCGTGCAGGTAAGTATAAATCTAAGGGTTATCTGAATATCTTGACCAGGTGAAATAGTGTTGCATAAAGAGGTTTATCTTCAGGAGGCGATTAATCACCGCTGAACATTAATGACTATGATCGTTTTTGCAGGGCGAGCAACTGAATGGCTGGAGACCATTAAATGCGCTGAGCTGATGTGTGTGTATGTGTGTGAGGGTATAATTATACAGCTCAGCTGGGGTAAGGAATCATTGAGTGATTGAATGTTTGCAGTGGAAGGTACTTATCTAAATTTCACTTTCAAAACTATCCATTTTTTATTTTGCCTGAAGCTTCCCATCTGCCAATTATTCAAGCTGATGGGACTCATAGTTGCCATTTTTATAATTCAGGTCACACTATAAATTCATATTTTAAATGGTATTACTGAATGTCAGTTAACTGAGACTTAATTAGTGTAAATTGTTATTAATCAAATGCTGGTAACACTTCTTTTACAGTAGGGTTCAATTTGTTGTCATTAGTTAATGCATTAGATATTAGGAAACTAACAAAGAAAAATATGACTTTTCTGGGACTTTTATCTTGGAATTATGAGTTTATGTCTCGTACTTCGTAAAAAACAAGGTAATTGCGCACAATTCTGACTTTCTCACAACTGAAAGTTTATATCTCAATTCTGAATTTTCTTCTGATAATTGTGGGTATATATCTTGCAATTCTGAGTTTGTCTTGTAATTTTGAAAAAAAGTAAATAAAAAAATATACTAATTAACATTAATATACATAAAAAATTAACATTAACATAGATTAATAAATGTATTATTCATTGTTAGTTCATGATAATGACTAATATTAATGAAATTAACCTTATTGGAAAATGTTTACATATATGATACCAGTCTGCAATGAATATGTAGAGTCATGACACATCCAGCTGACTGAATGGCTTCCTTATAAATCTTTAACAGTTTTATTATTATTATTATTATTGCTTTAATTACCAGCTGCTTCCTCTCAGTGTATAATTAATGAAGACGTTATTCTCAGGGAAGGGTTGAAAGCACTAGTTTTCATTAATGTTTCATACCACTGATTTTACAAAGCAGTCTAATCACCTAGCACCTAAACAGTTAATTGCTCTTTTATATGTGTGTGGGTTGTGTGTTTGAGTGAAAGAGAGAGTAACTGGGTTTCTCAGGGTCAGCAGCTGTTAGGGAAGGGTGCCGCAAAAACCATCAGCATGTTTATATGAAATGAAGAGGGACATGTTAGGCCGTCCCTCTCTGACTCTTTCAAAAGCACCGTGCTGGATGAGGCTTTTGGCTTAAATTTGATGGTAACCTTGGGTGGAAATAAACTAGAATGGACTGGATAATTAAGTGGTATGTGTGATGTCAGGGTTCTGCTTTGCTTGACATTTTTCGCTTTTCTTTGATATTCAGATTCTTAAAAAAGGTTTCAAATAGCCTGACGCCTTTTGAGAACCTTTTTACAGAATTTAAATTTTTTTTTTAAATTCTGCTTTCTAAAACTGCACTGTAAAAAAAAA
>NW_015666800.1:1730131-1733071 GCF_001515625.1 Sinocyclocheilus rhinocerous
ATATATATATATATATTTATTTATTTATTTATTTATTTTTACGGTAAAAACCAGGCAGCTGTAAAATATATTACAACATATATGTAATATTTCATTAACTGATATAATGTTAATACACCAACTGAAGTACTAAAATCTTTTTTCTGCCTTTTCTGCCATAACATTCTGTTTTGTGCCTTTATAGTATATAAGCCATGTAATCTAAGCTCATCACAAGTAGCTGTGGAAAATACTAATATATAAATCCCCAGAGTTAAATCAACTCTGCTCCGAGTACATATTGTCCCAATCTACAGAGTGTTAAAGTAACACTGAGGCCGAGTTAAAGTTATTGGGATAATTAAGCAATTAATTAATTGATGAGTGAGCATTATTAAAGAAAACCCGCTGTTAACAATGTTGAAGATGAACAACTACTGCTCAGGCTTTTAGACATGAAAACGTATCACATAATCCTCAACAGTGGTAACTCTGCTTCAGTGTTACTTTAACACTCTGTAGATTGGGACAATATGTACTCTGAGCAGAGTTGATTTAACTCTGGGGATTTTGCTGTGAAAGAGAACACAAGATGACTTGTTCTTTTTCACTTCCAAAAACATTATTTTGACATTGTTAACATAAATGTAGCATTATTTTACTGTTTACATGGCATGTCACATTAGATGTATTATTTTCACCAAGTAAGCTTACTGTTAACTATTTAACAACTTTATCATACAGTTTTTTACAGTCTTTTACCATTAAAATGATTATTTATTTATTTTATTTTACTGTTATTTTTTTTACAGTGGTAAATCATGAGAATTATTAGAATTATTTAATTTTATTTATTGACAGCCATAGTTTTATGGTATCTAAAATTAATTTAGTGGTGAGTAACAATAAAAATAGAATGTAATAGGAAGTAAATATTTTCCACATTCAGACACATCTGTAATATTTAATGAACGATTATTAATATATGAATACATTTACTAATAATTTATATATGAATAATTTAATAATGTTTTTGAGGCACTTATGGATAACCCTATTTAAAGAACCCTATTTTTAACAGTGGTACTTACAAACAACTGTTTTGAATTTGGTAAAAAAACATGCTGTTATATACTGGATAAAATCTTGAGTTCTACAATTTTGCAGCATTATTTCAGCATTAGTTTTCCATATACTTGAGGGTTTTTTGTGTGTTATAGATGACAGTGCCTCGGCGGCGAGCAGTATGGAGGTGACGGACCGGATCGCCTCTCTGGAGCAGCGGGTTCAGATGCAGGAGGATGAGATTCAGCTGCTCAAGTCGGCACTGGCTGATGTGGTGAGGAGACTGAACATCTCAGAGGAGCAGCAGGCCATGCTCAGCAGGAAAGGACCAACCAAAGGTACCACACAGACCCTCGGTCACCTCATTTGTTGGAAAGTCCTAGTTTCCAGATCACGTTATTTATTTCAGCTTTGCATTCTATCTCAGCTGCAACATGTTCAGTGATTTCTTTGAGCCTCACTGAAAAACAAATCTCTACAGAACCACCTGTGTGCCATTTCTTATTTTTCATATCCATCCCATCCTATTGCTATTAGGGGTGGAACGGTTCGCGGAAAAAAATCGAACCGTACGGTTCTCCACACACGGTTCGGCACGCGCTAGGACAGCGGTTCAACTTAAACCTGACAACGCATCTGTAATATGATTTGCTATAAATAACACGTAAAACAAACAGGGTTCGCCTAATATATGTTTCTGTTGATGGATGCGCTTCTGGCTTCCCAGTACATTACAACAACAGCGATGAAAAAAAAAAACGTGGACAAACCATTCACTCTTGTTCAATGCGAATGCCGTATGCTGGAATATGAGCATTTATTCCGTCATCACCCGGGTGCTGATAAATAAACATCAACTGAAATAAAATATTAAAAAAAAAACTTACACTTATTTTATTTCAGGTAGTTGCCAAAGAATTTTTAATTTAGTTTAACTTCTGCAAAATAATTAAAACTGAAATAAAAAAAAAATATATATATATATGCACTAATAATAATAACACTAATAAAAATGACAAAAATGCAAAAAAATGACTTTTGTTGTAATACAAAATAATATTAGCTAAACCTATATCTCAGTGATACTAATATAACACTGGTTTGATATAAAGTAACTCAATTAAAAAACTTATTTAAGCTAGTTGCCAAGGAAACAATTTTAATTGAGTTTAACTTGATGTACTAGTAACTAAAAACTATTTAAAAAAAAACTTTTGTTACTTGAAATAAATGTCCACTGAAATAAATTAAAATGTTAAAACAACTTATTTTATTTTAGCTAGTCGCCAAGGAAACTCTGCTCATTTTCATTTAGTTTAACTTGTACTAAAATAACTCAAACGGAAATAAAAATTTATAAAAATCTACCCAAATAAAAAAAAACGAATAAAAAAAAAAAAAAAAAAAACGTGGACAAACCATTCACTCTTGTTCAATGCGACTGCCGTATGCTGGAATATGAGCATTTATTCCGTCATCACCCGGGTGCTGATAGCGCACGCGTGCACAGGGGAGACCTGAACAGCACACGCCGATATCTGTGTTTAAGCTAAACTCGTTTAAGCTTTGCCAGTTTAAACATTTAAGAGCCAGAGGACGCGAGCTTGCGCGCGCAGTGAGAAGATTTGTGCGTGCGCTCATCCGAAGCGCGCAAACCCACGTCTCAGAACGTGAGCAAATATTAAGCTTTCTCTGAAGTATTGTGTTTAAATGGACAAATTCGCACTAAAATTGTCAAAATGCCCGTCTTGGTAAGTATCGCAAACATAGCCGGCTGAACGTACTGTATCAGTGCATTCTCTTAAAGTGACAACACGTTCTTAATATTAATCAAACAGCAACAACAAAGAAATCACTCACTGCGATTGAATAGCTTTTGTAACTTTAATAAAGATT
>NW_015666800.1:1733110-1788732 GCF_001515625.1 Sinocyclocheilus rhinocerous
TTTTTTGTAGCTGTCGTTATATTAATTTATCACTTTGAGCAGGAGTCCAGGATTCATCGGGAAAACATTTTTAAAATGCACCTACTACAAAGAAGAGCAATAAGACGGCATTATAAAATGAAAAAGTGCGCTTTTTTATTTTGAATGGCAAAGACGTGCTCACCCACAGACATTCACAGGTTCATTTTGAGGTATTAGCAAAACAACAAAGCTGATGCTTTTCACGGAACTTACGTATTTACCCATTATTCATTGTGATATAGCCTGGTTCGTTGGTCCGTTGGATCGGATTGCTTTCTCACTACAACCGAACCGCTCCAGATTCGTTTTCAATCGAGCCAAGACCACCTCGTTCAGGCGATCTCGGACCGATTGTTTTGGCGCGGATCCGGGCGCGATTGCAGTGTTCACATATGCCCAAACGAACCGAGCTAAGGGGGGAAACGCGCCAGGTTCCGAAACAACGGACCAGGTGTGAAAGCACTATAAAACCGTGATACAAACCGAACTGTGAGTAAGTTGAACCGTTCCACCCCTAATTGCTATTAATTTCATTTCTTCTCTACTTTCCTATCCTCCTATTCCCTTCCCTCAACTGTTCTCTCATACTGCGAGTATGTTTAGAAGCAGCAGTGAGGAGAGACTCTCCCTCCTCTGACAGCAGTTTTGGGAAGCCAGGTAGGCAGTGGGGCTCGTGTCTCACTTATCAGGAGTTACACACTAATACAAAGAGCACAGTTTAGTCACATCACTGGAACTGACATCAGAATTGCATGAACACTGAAGACTGAGTTTTATACGAGTTATATTTCACTTAGTGATGCACTGATATAGAAATGTTTGCTTATATTTATAATCCATGATCAGTAGGTTCCATTTTAAATGTTAATCAGATTTGGTATTTGCTTGTAGCGTAAGCATGTTGATATACTGAGTGTTTAATTAATATGCGAAATGGATACGGTAATTTTCAACCCAATGTTTATTTACATGATGTTATATACATGCAGGTATTTTAGTGACGCCGTTTGTTATTAAAAGTTCATTATCACTTGCATAAATCATGAGTTATGTAACAGAAGTTCGTAGAGAGGTTAATGCGGGTTTAATTTAGAGATTATTAATTAATCTGATCTTATTCATTATGCTTAATGTTATTCTAAATTCTTTTTCCAATTAATTAAAATAAAACTATTAATTATTTATTACTTTAATTTTAATTAACATATAAATTTTTATGACTGATAACCAATATGATGATTATAATTTACAATTAAATATTATAATTTAAGTCTTTTTTATAGACAACATTAACACTAAAGTTAATTTAAAGGGATAGTCCACCGTAAAAATATCTGTCATCATTTACCCTCATGTTGTTTCAAAACTTCAATTTCTTTCTTCTATAGAACATTAAAGAAGATTTTTTTAAAGAATGTTGTTAACTAAACAGTTTTGATTCCCATTGACTTAATTGAATGGACAAAAAATACAATAAAATTCAGTGGGAACTGACACTGTTTGGTTACCATCATTCTTCAGAATATCTTCTTTTGTGTTTCGCAGAAAAGTCAGACAGGCTTGGAACAACATGAGGGTGAGTAAATTTGAGTAAATGAACTAACTTTCACACAAGTGAAATCATTGATAAAATCTTTATAAATAATGTACAGTAAAATGTAAATTTATTTTTATTTTTTTTACTTAGCTGAGGAAAAGAATGGAACTTATTTCTTTTAACGTCAACCTAATCAGACAGATCATTTAAAAAAAGACCCACACAAATATTGACTGATACTCTTATGATCATTTATGTGTTGTGCATCCCTAATTTCACCCCAGCATGTGTGACATATAGTCCTGTCTCACATATGTCTAGTTATTTTGAGTTTAGTGAGATTAACATTATAAGATGCTTGTTAGTGTGCTTAACAAACACCGTTCCTAATTACATTTAATGCTAGACTGACAAGCTACCACACCCATATTGAAATATCTCTCAAAAATGAGAGACAATGAAAAACCTCAAAAATGAGGTTAACTTTGGTCTAACAGACATGGAAAGTGGCTTGTCACCTTAAATATCTTGATTTTTTGGTGATTGTTTAACAAAGCTTTACTAAATCCACATAATCCTTTGAACTGTAGGATAAAGTGGATAATTAGAGTCACATTTCTTTACCGTCTCAAAGGTTTGAAACATACTTGCTTGCTGCTTTGATGTCAGACACTAATTAGCTAGACTGCATGAATTTGTGCTACCAAATGTCAACATGGGGTCCAAGACTCCTCAAACCAATAAAGAAATGTTTATTTTCGGTGTACTTCGGGTAGCTCATGTTCACTTCATCCATTCCTCTGCCTGTTTGAAGTGTGTGCAAGATGAGTCATGCTTTCCTTCTGCATAATCCTCAGTGCAGACTGATCTCTTTGAAACAAAAAAAATCCTTTGCTATTTCTCTCTTGCACTTTTGCTTCATTCTTTCTTTTATTTTTTCTACTGTATTTTTGTCCCACTGCCTACACATTCATAACACATTCAAGCAGCTCTGCTGTGATGCATATTTAATAATGCAGACGCATAGGGTAATGTAAATAAAGGCTCTCAAAAATCTTTGCCATCAGCAGTTAGACTGCAGGTGTGGATGCACTATTAAGTACTTGAATTGCACAAAGAGATATTCACCAACCTAGACTTCTGTGAACCACAATTGCATTTTAATGGAGTCCATTCTTGGCTCAACCTATTGCAGGACAGTCTGAAGAAGCAAGAAAAAAAATCTATTCTGGAATTCTGTGGTCACTGCTCTGTTCCAGTTCTTCCTAAATTGAGTGGAAGTGTGATGCATTAAGTATATACACCACTGTTATAGTTTGGGAGTCAGTGAGGTTTATTTTATTTTTTTGAAAGAAATTAATAGTTTTCTTCAGCATCTGGATGCATTAAATTGATCAAAAGTAACCGTAAATGAATGTATAATGTTACAAAAGATTTCTATTTCAAATAAATGCTGTTCTTTCGAACTTTCTATTCATCAAAGAATCCTAAAAAATGTTTCCCGGTTCAACAAAAATATTAAGCAGCCACAACATGATAATAATAAGAAATGTTTCTTAAACACCAAATCAGCAGAGTCAAAAAAATGACAAAAATTACTAACCCCAAACTTTTGAATGATAGTGTATATAAAATTAAAGTGAGAGTTTTGTGGCTTTTGTCCATGTGTGTTAGCTTTGAGTTCATCTATATTTTAATATACCATAAACAAAATTCACTTTTATATGCGTTTAAAAAAAATCAAGACTATTTCTCTTTTTTGACAATGACGCAAGAGTATTGATGACTCATCCTGCACTACACAGATTTTTGTCCAGTCAGATGATCTCTAGAATTACAGTATAACCCCCCTAAAACCACATTCAACTAACTAACTAACTAACAAGTATCAAATGATTGTTCATGACTATGGCGTAACAAAAACTTTTTGGCCATTTAGAACAAAAGGCATGAGTCCATTCTATATTTACCACCCAAACTTCAATTTCATTAGGAAATAAATCAAAACAGGAAAAAAATAGCTGTGCTTGTCAAGTGATTTCATGGGGCCTTTGAGAATGTAAAGTTAACTGTTAAAAGCTTGACATATAGTGGAGCTAGTTTACAAAAAGAATGGAAACAACAGATAATAAATGCCTGACTGCAGTGCTGTGTGTAATTCTGCCTACGTGTCCGTCCATCTTTCAGCTAGACCGATGATTGCAGCTCTGCCCCTGAGATCCACGGTCAACAACGGTACTGTCCTGCCTAAGAAGGGCGGCACACTGCCATCCCCCTCTGGCTCCAAGAAGGACAACAACTCACCAGCAACCAAAAGGTAAGAGACTAAAGGCTGACTCCACAAAAAAATAGCGTACTGTATGATGGGCACAGACAACAAATTTTTAGCTTCAGACTTTGAAAACAAAAATTTGGAGCTGATTTTACAATATAAATGTCTCTTAGCAACACGGCATATATTTTTGTGTGAGTTTGTTGTGTACGAAACAATTCACGACTTGAAAGTGTGTTAGTGTGTGACCCTCCGTCGTTTAGTGTATGATGCCTAGTGTAAAAATCAATTCAGATTTTAAAGGTTGTCTAGTGTATTCCTTAATCCATAATTGACTGAAATCTTAGTACTTTTCATATTTATAATTAAAGATGAAATTGTTCAAATCATTCTCTATAATAGATATCCATCCAGCGCATTAAAATACACAAGATAACGGTGCAAGTTTTGTCTAATATAGGTCAGCTCACATCTTTATCAGTTTATGATAACAAATGCTAAACCTGAAAGACACAGGTTCTTAAGTGAGTCAACTGTGATGCAGGAAGCAATGCAGTACGCCTTGGTTTTAGATGACAGAGAACAAGCCTTTTGAATTAGTTTCATATTTCACAATTGCAACTTAATTTCTCACAATTGACATTTTATTCCTCATAATTGCATTTTTACACACTACTGTTTAAGGTTTAGGGTCGTTAAGATTTTAATGTTTTTGTTAAAAAAAATCTTACTGACCCAAAACTTTTGAAGGGTGTGTCTCACAATGTGACTTTATACCATATTTTTCAGAAATAACATTCTTTTTCTTCAATGTAATGTTTTTAGAATGACACCGGGAAGTCATGAATAATAATTAGATGATTTTTCTTTCTAGAATCCATAAACCGATACTGATGAAATGCTATTCAATAGGTTAAAAATGCTGCTGCAGTTCTATTTTCTTGTCACTATGAAAATCAAAATTTCAATGAGAAAACACAGTCGCTCTCATGAACCTTCCAGCTGCGCAGCACCACTGTGTCTTTGTTTAATAAATGGCCAAATCATGCAGACGAATTAATGAATAAACAGAGGTTTATGACTATAAGACACAAACCCAGCTGAAGACCCCTGCTTTCCCCTAAGTGTCTTTGTTTGTGAGTGTCAACTGTCTGTCACATGTATTTGTCATCCTGTGAGATCTCTCTGTCCCCTTCCCTTCTTCCTATCTGTTACATATTCTAGTCTGTCCAATCTGCCCAGGTTTCTTCTAAGGCCACCTTACAGGTGAGAGTTTTTCTACATGCAGGATCTGCAATCTTCTAAAAAGTGATGTGGGCTACTGATATTTTTGTAATAAAAAATGCTTTAAGGGTTTGTTTTTAAACCATTATTCAAGAACTGCTTAAAACCTTAGCAAACAGAGTCTGTGGTTCGACCATATTCTGTGGAGGCTGTTTAGGGATCCCATAGGAAGTAGATAAGCTTTGCTTTGATTCTTGTGAAACTGGGCACTCTTTGGTTTGGACATTTATTTATTTATTTTTTTTAGCTTCTCTTCAGGCACTCTTTCATTGCAGCCTGTAAAGCTTCTTTTCCCATCATGCCTTGAAGTGAAAGCCCTGTGCGGTCTATAGACTAACTCTATACCCGCTTGCTTGTATGCCTGAAGTACCATTATTGACAAAAAGCCTCACAAAGCATGAAGATCCTGCAGCCTATTTAACACGGGATAACACCATCCGACAGTGGCTGGGCCAAATGAACTTTAGCCCTGCAGTCTGGATTAGACTTGAGCCTGGCAACCAGTGGACTGCTGATGGGGTCTTTTCTTTTGTTGGCAAGTTTTAAAGGGCACCCACTTTCAATTCACCCCTTTCTAGTGCACAAAGGCACATCAAATCAGGTCATGAACATGTCTCAGAGAAGAAAAAAACACACATAAAACACATTTCTTCTGGAATATGTAATGGTTGTTTGTCATGTATGTGTTTTTTCTGTGTCTCTTTGGGGAAGGCTCAGTGTCTGTTATAATTGGCTTTCACCAGTATTATCTCTACATTGCCATTTCCTTTTTTTCTGTGTGAATGTTTACATTTATGCTTCCTGTTTGAGGATCAGACTATAGTAGGAAAATTCATGAAAGTTAACTTATATTTGGAGACAGATACAATATTGCAAGCTAACACAAATACGCAAACGTTTTGTCACTCAATTCTGTTAAACTATATATATGTACATACATACTGCAGTTTTAATGTTTTGATTTAAAGGAAATTAATACTTTTATTCCAAAACACATTACATTGTTTAAAAGTGACAGTAAAGGCATTTCTAATGTTACACATTCTATTTTAAATTTGTGTTTTGTTATTTTGAACTTTTTGTTCATCAAATGATTCTGAAAAAAAGTACGGTTACTTTCCACAAACATATTAAGCACCACAACTGATTTCAATATTGATAATAATAAGAAATATTTCTTGATCATGATAATCAGCATATTAGAATGATTTCTGAAGAATCATGTGGCACTGATGACTGGAGTAATGACTACTGAAAATTCAGCTTTGGCATCACAGGAATACAGTTGTTTTAAATTGTAATAATATTTCTCAGTGTTATTGTTATTGCTGTATTTTTGATCAAATAAATGCAACACCAAAGTTTTGAAACTTTTTCTTCTTAAAAAATCTGAAATGTTAATAATAATTCAAGCAGTATCTTTAATTCATCTAATATTGTGTGTATCATATTCAAAAAGCAAATGTCATATTTTCTCATTTGGTATGTTTCACATGAGGAATGTTTTATCATTGAGGAGTGTTTTAGCCATTTTGTTGTGCCTTTTGATATTAAATGATATTAAAATCTTACCTTTCATCATTCATAGCACTGTGAAGAGAACAAGTTCATCCGAGCAAGTTGGCCCTAACAACAGGAAAGACAGTGGTGTGGACTCCAAAAGCAATCGCACACGCGCTGGTTCCACAGGGAGCAACTCCAGTGGCAAGAAAGCCACAGAAAAGTATGTAAATGAATATGTATATATGCTTTTATGCCCATGTGATTGACTGAATAAGAGCAACTCATACACTCACACGTTACACAAGCTCATTTGGATGATTTTTTCCTTTCTCACCCCCCCGCAGCAAACAGAGGGAGCCTGTTTTCAGCGCAGGTAAGAGTCAGGTGTTCTGTTCCCATGTGATAGAGTATGTGTCTCTGAACCAAGACTGGATCAGTCACAAGCATTGGTTATACTGTCATTGCTCTTTTTGACCAGACTTTCCAGAAAGTACAGACTCTGCTAACTCTCGCCAAATACATGTCCTCAAAATAAATGGCTGACCACCCAGATGTCCATTTGTTTAGCAGCAGTGCAGATCAATTAGAAGGTGGATAGATGTTACAATGGAACTGTGTTTGAATTAAGGGAAACTCATTTAAGAAAAAAACTATTTTAGAGATTTCTGCTTGTGTCTCCAGTCATGGCTCATGGAGGTCACTCTCACTGCATTGTTCTACTGTATATTGTACTGTACAATCTTTGTTTCAGTTCATTTCACCTTTTAATTACCTGCTATTCTTTTGTCAGTAACACATCATCTCTTACCAAAAATGTTTCCTATTTTCATTTTTGTGTTTATTTAATTTTTACTTATTTTCTGTTTAAATGTAGACTTTTTTATTCATTTGGTCACAAAGCAAATACATTCTGGTAGTAGAAAATAATGAGAATTAATATTTACTATTATATAAGTATAGTTTATGCATATAAGTGGCAGAATTATGTTAATTACTTTCTCAGTGCAAAGAACAAGGTCTTTCAAAGAAAAGAAAAAAAGCTTGAAATTGTCAAGGTCCAATAGGCATTATAGTCATTGTGTTTATCTATTATGCATCAGTTCTGGTCAGAAGCTGTGCAGCTCGTTTTTTTGAAAGAGATACAAATGAATTCAGCAGCAGTTCTTGGGAATGTCAGAACAAATTTGATTTGCTGTCAGTGTAAAAGCAGAGCGTTCAGTGTGTGCAGTCATATGAGGCGGAATAAAACAAGCTGTTCTGCCTGAAGGCGACATTTGCATGTTCCTTACTGTATATGTGACCCAGTTACTGTATTTAACTGTGCCGAAAACTCTGATTAATTGAGGTCATCAAGACAGCAATTCCAGATGTTAAATATACAGTACACAAAATTAAGCAGTGGAGATTTGTTAAATAGAGCACTTGGCGAATGAAACGACTATCCCGGAGGAGCTTGTAGAGTAATTACCCAGACATGGCAAGCTGGAATCTAATGAACAGAGATCTGTCTTTCCATGAGCCGTTTTCTGCCATCTTACGTGATTGTCTCTGTCTCTGTACATTCACTAAGGGATGCGACGTGTGACGCACTGCAAAGGTAGGCACTGTTTGTCAACTGCCCCATGCGTGAGCAGCTCTGTGGACACAACTTGATTCCCATAGCCAGAGCGAAGTCAACATTTACAGATTGAGGGCAATTATGACCCCTTGCTTAAAAATGCAAAGACAGCTGGTAGATTTGAGAATCATTATTTATGAACTGTCAGATACTGTATGAAGCCATTTTTCTTAAGACCCCATGAAGTCACCTATTAAATTATATTTTTATTTTTTTGACATATTTTTGTATTTGGGGCATATTTGATATAACAGGAAATGACATCAGAGGGGGACCCCTGTAGACTCTCATGACTGTAAGTCAAGGTTAATAAATTCCTTAAAATATCAGATAATTTGACCTTTATATGACAAGGCAAGGTTAACGCTGGATGTAAAAAGTCATGTTGTGCGACTCTATAAAAAAATATGATATTAAAGGGGTCATATGATGCTTTTTTAAAGATCATTATTTGGTGTATTTGGTGTAACAGAATATGTTGACATGCTTTAATGTTCAAAAAACACATACATAATAAAGATGTGTACACCAGGGTTAGTATAGTTAAACATTTTCATAGTTAAACGATAAACATTTTCATTTAGTTTAACTTATTAAAACAACTAAAATGTACTAAAATATCTAAAACTAAAGCTGAAATAAAAAATTATATAAACATAAAAAATTATTATTATTATTACAGACATTTAATATATATATATATATATATATATATATATATATATGAAAAATACATACAACAATCATATGACCCCTTTAATAAAATGAAATATCCAGTTTCTAAACATTTGTGATGTTATATTAAGTATTTTGGATTTTAAAAGTGCAGTTTTATGGGAACCCATTCATACGGCTTTACATATGTAAATATAGAAAACTTTAAACCTGATTCTAAAAAAGGTCAATAATAATTTTAGTCAATCTTCAGATATCAACACCTTTAGACCTAATGTAATTATACAAGGTTGTAAAATTTTGTGTACTGACAAAAATATATAATAAAAGCACTATTGCTGTTCAGTTACACTTTGCAACCCATTACTTCTGTAATATGGTGATATGGTGTATTTCCGAGTTAAAAGCATACATAATGAGAATATATATATATATATATATATATATATATATGACAAATACATACAACAAAATAAAGTTAAAACTAAAATTAAAATTAAAACGAAACTTCTCAAGAAAACTAATTCATAAAAACTATAATAGTATCTAATTTATACTAAAATAATGCTGGTATACACACATATATACAGTGTAAGGAAAATATTGCTTTCATTTATTAAATTTTATTTATTACTGTAAATATTTTTAACTTGATGTTTTAGAGTCATTAAATGTAAACGTTTTTTTAAAGGGGTCATATGATGCTGCTAAAAAGAACATTATTTTGTGTATTTGGTGTAATGAAATGTGTTTATGCGGTTTAAAGTAAAAAAAACACATTAT
Source organism: Sinocyclocheilus rhinocerous (assembly GCF_001515625.1). Classification (NCBI taxonomy): domain Eukaryota; kingdom Metazoa; phylum Chordata; class Actinopteri; order Cypriniformes; family Cyprinidae; genus Sinocyclocheilus; species Sinocyclocheilus rhinocerous. Next base: position 1,742,804 of record NW_015666800.1, read on the forward strand.
TTTCCACATACTGTACATTATTGTTTCTCCTGTATGCCCCGCCTTCTGAAACGCGTCGATGAGACTTTAGTCTTTGCAACTTTACAGATCTTCTTTATGCACCAAGAGCTTGTAACACTCCAAAGAGAAAGGAAAAAATGAAATTGCATCATATGACCCCTTTAAATGATATAGATGTTTTTTTTTAAACCATATGAAACCAACATCAATAGAGTGCATTTCTAAGAATTTTTGCCACCAAACTTTGATTTTATTGGGTCTTAAGAGATTTCTTATTCCATTTTATTATGGTTGTTTCTGCTGTAAGAATCATATACTGTCCCTTTATACAGTTTGTACAGCTATTCTAGTGATTCCAGATGGGACAGTGATCTAGCAGACTTTGACAGCTATGGCTTCATATTATGGCAGAATCCGCACACACAGAGCTGTCTTGCGTAAGGGTTTGGGTTGATTAGACAATTGCATCTGTGATAGAAGTTCCCACCCTTCCTCCAGAAATGCCACCCTTCCCAATAAACTAATGTGCACTCTCTGTAGCACCCTTCTGAGTGATGCCAACCTGTGGTTGATTGCAGTGGTGCTGAAACACAAGCTGTTAACTCTTGAGTGATGCTGCTCTGACAGCTCCTGGGTGTTTTGCTCACTGCTCATGGCACTATTTTTTCACATGCACCATGGAAACACAACACTCTCCTGCAGTCACACAGCAGCACACTGAAAAGCTTTTATTCCAATAGTTTATTGCTGCTTTTTGCTCCACGTACACGTATTTGTTCTTTCAGTCCCGTAAAGGGTATTTATCATCCTGCGTCAACCAGCTTTTCGTTTTTTTCTCTGGAACTGGAATTTGGTGTTTATCATAAATCTGAAGTTAAGTGTCACGCTGGTTTGTGTAAAGTGCTTCACAGTTAGTGGAAGATATTTTTCCCAAACTGTAGTCTTTAATGTTGATGCAACAGTCGGTGAATGACTCGCTATGCCCACTGCGTTTTATAGTGACAAAATACTTGTAAGGCAAACAAATTAAAAAAGCAAACATCACTTGGGAGGTTGGAGTAATGCTTCTTCAGAATACATTTTATCAGTTTATTTCCAGTATTCCTCGGTCAGAATAACATTCAGATTCCCATGTGCCGTCCCTGCTCATCAGCACTGCAAAAATCTTTTTCTTAAGCAGCATTTTTGGCTTGTTGGCAGAAAAAAATTAAATATATTTAAAACAAGATTGAAAAAAATGAACAATTAGTGTCTTTTTTTTTTTTTTTTTTTGGAAAAGATACTTAAATTTTTTTTGTGTATTTTTATAAATTCATTTTTCTTTCCTCATTGATTTTGAGCATAAATGTCTCTAAATCTTGATCTTTTTTTTGCTTACAACTAGAAGGAGAATTTTTTTTTTTTGTCAGAATAGTAAGAAACAATTTATTTCAAGATATATTTTCTGAAAATGTTCCTACATGTATTTTCTTCTCAAGTAAATTGATGTTGCTTTAAGGATATGTTAATGCAAAACAAGAAAAATACCAATTGAGAAAAAGATTATTTTGCAGTGCAGTTTCTTAGCCTTGTGGACGCCTTGTCTTCTTGTTATTATGGTGGTATCGAGAGCTATTGGACTATGTCTGATCATGATTATACTTCATCCCGCCTCTCCACCCTCTCCCGCACCTGCCCTGTCCAATTTGACCACTTTACCTAGTAACCGTGCAGCTCTACCTGCACCGACCGTCAAAAAGGAGTGGATCCTCTGAGCCCCCCAAATCCACATCAGCCGTGCCCTCGCAGTCCACCAACACCTCATCAGAGGCCAAGGTTTTGTCTGACAGAGTGGTCCGGCTCGGAAGCCAAAATGTCCCCCCATTTACCCTTCCTCTGAGGAAGTGTACTTCTCAGTTAGTCCACTCGCTCCTAGAAATGCCCTCTTACAGGAGTCCAATCAAATCTCCCAGCCAGTATTTTCAAATCTGTTCAAAACAGCTGTAATATTAAACGTAGTCAGGTGGTTTTAAGAGTCTTTATGAGTCTTTTGTTCTGTTTTGTTCTTTTTGTTTTGACTGTGTCTCTTTGAGTTAGTTTTATTTCCTGTTGTGTATATGTTACACTGCATGTTCACACTTTTGTCTTTTTGCTTTGAAATAGGTTTGTTTTGTTCAAGTGTGCATTTTATAAACTGTACTTTTCCTTTTCCTTTGTGTTTGCATGCATGCCTATCTGTGATTTTATTTTGTGTCTGTTACTAATTTACCAAACCATGAAATTGCTGAATTCACATGCTTCTGCATTTGATTTTGCTTTTCTTCACTTTTAAATTGAATGTATTTCAAATATTGTACGTAACAAAATGCATTAAAGCATTTCCTTTAAATCTCACTAACCTATTGAATTATTTTCAAAACATAATATATATTCTTCTAAACACTGTTGCAATTCCTTCCAATCCTCCTTTTGGGATTAAATAATTTAATTTAATCTTGGATTAACATTTAATCACATTTTAAAATATACTAACATTCAAAAATTTGGGGTCAGTAAGATTATTTAATGTTATAAGTCTCGTTATGTTTACCAAGGCTGTATTTATTTAATCAAAAAATACGGTGAAAATATTATTATTGTGACATATTATTACAATATAAAATAACTATTCTGATATATTTTAAAATGTCATTTATTCCTGTGATTGCAAAGCAATCAAAAGAGTTTTCAGCATCACTACTCCAGTCTTCAGTGTCACATGATCCTTCAGAAATCATTCTAATCTGCTGATTTGCTGCTTAGAAAACATTTCTACTTATTGTCAGTGCTGTTAACAGTTGCACTGCTGAATATGTTTGTGCAAAACATGATACATTTCACAAACAGGTAAAACAGGTAACTAAAACAAATTGTACTGACCCAAATTTTGATCTGTCTTCAACATTGTTTTAATCAAAATCAGATGACATTAACCCCAACAGATGTCACAGCGATCCTTCTCTGACCCATGCATTTTCTTGCTCTAAAAGTCTGTGTTGCTTTTTCTAGATGAAGGGTATGTCAAAATGTATTTGAAGGGACGACCCATCACCATGTACATGCCCAGAGACCTGGTGGACACATACTGCCTGGAAGCAAAGGCTGACTTGCCTCCTAAAAAACTGAAGCTAGACTGGGTGTATCCTTTGCGAAATAGAAATGGAGCTGCATTTAGATTGATTCTTGTATTGAACGCTCATTGCTGTAAGATTGAATTAACTTTTGATGTATTATTACACAGAAAATGAGCTTGTAAAAATATCATGAGTTAAATGATGGGTATGGTATCTAGGTCAGAGTTATGTGTTCTAAGATTATTGTGCATAATGTTAAAATTCTGAAACCTGGGCTTCAAAAATTATTATTCATTGTGATGCCCTAATTCCATATTCACATTCCAAGTTGCTGAATTTGGAAGCATGAAGGATGTCTAATCATATACCCTGGTGTTCTCTCTGGCTCTGCTGAGCACTGCAGTCTGTCAGAGTGGGATATTTTCTGCATGTCTTACCCATAATGTATTTGGTACTTTACCTAGAACTTTGTAGACAGGACTGAGAAATCTATAATATCTAAAGCCGAACAAATTAAAATATCAACTGGTCAGATAGCACTTTTCCATAATTTTTTTTTTTTACAAATGTTCCTCTTTCACAGAAAAAGGCCTTTATAGCTGAGGTTTGTTACTAGTTTAGTTCATCAACAGTAGTTTTTGCTCTTGACTTTGACCCAGCTATGGTTACCGGGGCCGTGACTGTCGATCCAACCTGTACTTGCTCCCGACGGGGGAAACGGTTTACTTCATCGCATCTGCGGTTGTGCTGTATAATGTGGATGAGCAACTACAAAGACACTACACTGGACATACTGATGATATCAAGTGGTAAGACTTATATTTCTGTTCGCGTGATATCATTGTCTGTTTGTTCATCATAGCATACACTGATCTCACACTTTTTAGGGTCATTGGACCAGTACATTGAGTATCTTTTCATCAATTCCAGTATTTTATTAAACTGCCATATCTAAAGAAGATACTACAGTTTAAATTATTATTCAGATATTCTGCAGCATAATGTTTCAAAACTATTCTGAATGAATGATTTCTGAGCAGTGTTTAATTTTCTGCTTTGATGTGCAATTTTACAGAACATTTATCATTAGTCGTGTCACTGAAGTTCATTATTCATTCCACTGTCATCCGTCAGTCTGTATTTTGCCTCTGTGTTACACTACATTCTTTTTTTAAAAGTTTAGAATTATAGTGAATACATTATCCTTTATGCATAAAATGTTATTAAATTAATGATGTTATGCTTAACATTGAAGTGTCAGATTCATATTTATGCTTTCCTGTTTGAATATCCTATTTACTTCGTAACTTTCTCTTAATAACACTATTTAATCTCCATGAAAAATTTAAAAAAATAAATAAATTACTACTTTTATTCAGTAAGGGTGCATTAAATTGATCAAAAGTGATAATAAAGACATTATATTACAAACGATTTCTATTTCAAGTAAATACTGTTCTTTTAAACTATCCATTCATCAAAGAATCCTGAAAAAAATATCGCAAATGCACAACTGTTTTCAACATTGCTAATAATAAGAAATGTATTTTGAGCAGCGTATTTCTGACGGATCATGTGACACTGAAGACTGGAGTTATGGCTCCTGAAAATTCAGCTTTGCCGTCACAGGAATAAATTACGTTTTAAAATATATTGAAATAGAAAACAGTTCTTTAAAATTGAAATAATATTTACCAATATTACTGTTTTTACTGTATTTCTGATTAAATAAATGCAGCCTTGGTGAGCATAAGAGGCATCTTTCAAACACATTTTTTAAAAATCCAACCGACCACAAATAGTACTTTTGAATAGTAGTCTATATCAATGGCCCCAAACTTTAAAAAGTCAAGTCAGCAGAACATTAGACAGAGTAAAAGGACATTAATGGAGACCTCCAGTCTCCAGTTAAGACATAAACTCACAGGTACAACACAAATGATCATGCATGACTGTGTTCTAAAACCTCATATTTCTTCATCTGTATAGGAATTTGCTAAATGTCAAAGCTGTTCATTGTAAGTCAAAGGCCTTGAGCAAGAAAAGCATAAACAAAAACCAATAGCCTGTGATTAAGACTTTCAGGATCAGTTTCCTGTGTTTAAGATCAGTCCTGTGACTCAACGCTCAAGGTCATTGTGTTGTGATGGCATTGACTCACACAGTCCTAAATGTGCGATGTCCTCTCACTGCTGTGTCATTGGCTCTTCAACAGTCCCAGCTGCCTACATCTTTCACCTCTTTTTCTCTTCCCCTACAGCCTCACTGTCCATCCTGATAAAATCACCATAGCAACAGGACAAGTAGCTGGCACATCCTCAGATGGAAAAGTAAGATCACTTATTCAGCTCAGATATTTTAAACTGGTATCAATCATAGACATCAATAGCTTATTGCTAATAGGCTTGATCCAGCCAAAATAAATCTTCTAATTATTGCATGTGCCTCAAGGGTCTGTCATAACTAATGTGGAGGATCAAGATCCCAAATCCACATGCTTCAAATAGAAGTTTAACTGGTCTAACATGCTCAGTCCGTCTGTCTGTGTCTGGCAGCAGTTGGCTCCTCACGTGCGAGTGTGGGACTCTGTGAGTTTGAACACGTTGCACATCCTTGGAACTGGTTTCTTTGATCGAGCTCTGGTTTGCCTCTCCTTCTCAAAGTCGGTAAGAGCAAGTCACCCTATATTATGTTAACAAACAAACATTCTCATGTGAAACTGCAAAATACAGCTTCTAGTTCTTTGAATCATCAAACAAACCTTTATTTATTGTGAAATGAAAAAGTACTGGGTGGTATTTTCTGTAACCTGGTCGGTTTAAAGGGATAGTTCACCCAAAAAATGAACATTTTGTCATCGTTTACTCACCCTCAAGTTGTTAAAAATGTCTTTCAAAACTTTCAGAATGGAGGAAGCTGGTTGTGTGTTGTGGACGACTCCAATGACCACATTCTCTCTGTGTGGGACTGGCAGAGGGAGGAAAGACTTGCTGAAGTCAAGGCGAGTGCTATTCAGGATAGATATTGACAGATAGCAATGTATGCTTTTGTGAGAAAAAGAAAAACTGATTCCTTTTTTCCCGCATCTTTATGCCTTTTCTTTCTCTGCCCTCACAGTGCTCCAATGAGTCAGTCTTTGCTGCTGATTTCCACCCGACAGATGCTAATATAATTGTAACCTGCGGGAAGTCACACCTTTATTTCTGGTCATTAGAAAAGGGATCTCTTGTGAAAAAACAGGGTCTTTTTGAGGTAATTTCTCATAAGCCTTTGTGGTCAAATTCAGTGAAGCTTTTCACTTTTTATTGAATCAAATTCCATTTTTTGATAGATGGTAGTATGATGCATGTTCAGATATGGTAAAACTTGTGCATGTACGTCATGTACACTAGCAGTGGAAGGTTTAGACACGTCTACTCATTCTTTATTATTACTGTGTTATACTTTTAAGAATAATAGAGAAGTCATCAAAACTACGAAATAACACAAACGGAAGTATGTGAATTATATTATGTAGTAAACAAAAATACATTCTGGTGCATAATGGGATTAACTTAAAAATGAACTAGAATGTTACTTTTGTAAAGAAATGTATACATTGCCATTTGTGATTTTGTAATGTTTTTGAAAGAATTCTCTTATGCTCAACAAAGCTGCATTTATTTGATTAAAAAATACAGTAAAAACTGAAAAAATGTGAGATATTATTGAAATTTAAAATAGCAGTTTTTTATTTGAATATACTTTAACATATTTTCAAATTTAGTTTTTTATTATATTAATAATTAAAAATATTAATTTCAAAATGTAATTTATTCATGTGATGGCAAAGCTGCATTTTCAGCAGCCATTACTCTAGTCTTCAGTGTCATAATATTTCTTATTATTATCAATGTTGAACACTGCATAATATTTCTGTGAAAACCATGATGCATTTTTTCAGGATTATCTGATGAATATAAAGTTCAAAAGAACAACATTTATTTAAAGTAGAAATGATTTGTAACATTATAAATGTCTGCACTGTCATTTATTACTTTTAGTCAATTTAATGCGTCCTTGCTATACTTTAGCATTTCTTTCAAAAGAAGTTTATATTTGTCTACAAAACTAATTTCCAGATCCAAAGGCTCTCAAGATCCCGAGAAACTTAAGTTCAGTTAGATGTGTCTAAACATTTCACTGGTAGTGTAGTTGTAGACTACATGAAAAACATGTAATCTCTGTATTTTGTGTGATTCATCTATTGCATTTCTGCTTTAAAAATAAAGTCATATTTATATTTCTTGCAGAAACAAGAGAAGCCCAAGTTTGTATTGTGTGTGACTTTTTCAGAAAATGGCGACGCCATCACTGGAGACTCGAGTGGAAATATACTTGTGTGGGGCAAAGGTAAAATAATAAAAGGGTTATTATTATTGAGTTATTTATTGATGTATTTGAATGTTTTGTAAAAACCTTCCTCCCTGTAGGTGACCCTGCTGCCAACAAAAGATTCTTTATTAGTTTTAATAAAAGAGAGACTGTGCTCCTTTTTTACACAAATCAATAAGACTCTTTTCATGTAGGCTGTGAACACCTTTGATTGTCTGATGTACTGATGATGGTTTCCAGTTTTGCAACAGTCGGTTTATATAGTGCTTGTTTTCTGGTCATGCTTCACAGGATCTAATCGTATTAGCTTGGCCATTCAGGGAGCACATGAGGCAAGCGTCTTTGCACTTTGCATGTTGAGAAATGGTACGCTGGTCTCAGGTGGGAAGGACCGGAAACTCATCTCCTGGGATGAAAATTATCAAAAGATTCAAACGGTGGAGGTAAGGCATCTAATAAAAGTATAATTTTGCAGTATGCAGTATGCATTTGTATTTGTATGCTTGAATATTAGTACCGATCAAGCAGGTAGCCATAATTTACCAGCAATTTTGTATGTTACTCTCAGGTTCCGGAGTTATATGGCCCTATTCGGACTGTGGCTGAAGGACGGGGAGAAACGGTTCTTATTGGCACTACAAAAAACTATGTCCTGCAAGGCAGTCTGGATGGGGAGTTCATACCCATCACCCAGGTAAGTTAACCAGTACACACAATACGTATGAGTAAGCAGTGTTGTCTCAACAGGTCTGTTGAGAAGTATATAATATACATATTAACATATAGAATTATCTTTAACGTAATAGATTATATCAGAATTATTAACTACTTACTCATTTCAGTAAAGAGTTTCTCTGTTCTGCTCATTTCTCATTATTTTTACACTTAGATGAGACCTTTCTTATCATCTAACGCTCAAAGTTAATCTTTACAATATTAGATTTATAATAGAATAATAATAATAATAATTTCATTTTTTATTTTAAAACAATACTAATTTAAATATTTTAGTATATAATATTTAGTAAATTTAGTAAATTTAAGATCAAATATTAATCAATTAAATATAATTTATTTAATAATGTATTTATATATATATATATATATATATATATATATATAAATACATTATTAAATAAATTATATTTAATTGATTAAAATATTTAAATAAATAAATTTTAAACACTGTTAAATTTAAAATCTTTAGGATATCTTAAAATGAATGTCCATTTTTCATACTGAACATTTTAATGTAGTGATGAAATTCATTTTCCACGTTTTTAGTTATATTTTTTTTTTACTTAAATATAGTATTTTTTTAAATTATATTTTAATTGTTTTAATTTAATTATTTAGAAAGTAATTATTGATCTGTATTGGTCAATATTGGATATATATTAGATATTTATTATGCTCCTTTCTCCATATTTTTACATTTAAATGAGACCTTTGCTATTGTCTAACGCTAATGTCAAATTAATCTTAATCAAATAATTGAAATTATTTATATTAAACATTTTAAATAAATAATAATAAATAATTTAACACTTACTTTGCAAATCTTAAAATGAATATCCATTTTCATACTGTACATTATAATGTTGTGATGCCTAAAATTAAAACTTTAGTTCAATTTTAGTTTTTGATGTTTTTATTTTAAAATTATTTAGACAAGAAGTATTATATAAAATACAGATGAAATAATTATTACCTTATCGGTATCAGCCAGAATGTTAATATTAGTGCATCCCTAGTAGTGTTAGTTAAAGGGGTTATATAATGCTGCTAAAAAGAACATTAATTTGTGTATTTGGTGTAATGAAATGTTTTATGCGGTTTAAGGTTAAAAACATATTATTTTCCACATACTGTACATTATTGTTTCTCCTCTTGTTCTCAATGAAAGGTTTATAAGTGTTGCCAACAAAAACACTGAGTGGGGGTCTCTGGCCCTCTAAATACTGAAAATGTCTGTTGTAGAACAAGGTTCATTCCCTTCTATGTTGAAACAAAATCAATCTTTTTAGGGTAAAAGTGTAATTCAGTTAGTGGTTCTAAAACAGAATATATTTGATGTTTTAAACTTTCTTTGAAACTTAAATTCAAACCAGATTGATGCCACCCAAACTGATGTTTAAGTCTGTTTGATTGTCAGGGCCACACAGATGAGTTATGGGGCCTGACTGTACATCCGCTGAAGCATCAGTTCCTCACCTGTGGCCATGACAAGCATGTCTGCCTGTGGGACTCTGCCTCTCATCAGCCCATCTGGACCAAAACATTGGAGGTGAGTAGCCCGCCTCGGTAGGTTTCCCTTACATTACTGTAGTGTCATCTCAAAGCTCGCACATCAGTTTCTTGTTATTGAAACTCTTGTCACTACTGCAACTGTAATGAAATGAGCACTGCTGTTCCTTAGGCTGAGATGTAACCGTATTTGTGTTGACAGGATGTTTGATTGAGCATGTATGTGTGTTTCCCTCACGGACAGGACGCCGCTCAGTCGGCCGGCTTCCACCCTTCTGGGGCAACGGTTGCTATAGGAACGCAGATGGGCAGGTGAGGCGATTTCTTTTCATCAGTGGGGTCCCTGACACATCATTACAATTCAGAAAAGGGGTTTAATAGAGTGTTACATGGAAGAGCCAAACACTTATTATTATGCTAATGCAACACAGGAACACAACACCTTCCCAGCGGCATTGTTCAACTGTCATTGATTTCTTTTCTTTTTTCTCCTAAGAATCCTTATAATGGCTTTGGATGAAGATCTCGTCTAAGAGTCTAACATTTGTTATGTTTCAGGTTTCTTTAGACCTGTGTGTTTAATACTGTCCTTTCACTCTTTATCAATCTGTGCAGGTGGCTTGTGCTCGATACCGAATCGAAGGATCTGGTCACGGTGCACACGGACGGAAACGAACAGCTGTCGGTTATGCGCTTTTCTCCAGGTTAGAGTTCATTCTCCCAGCAGCCTTTTCACTGCTTGCTGGGAAAACATTAGGATGACAGCCAAAAAACTAGCAATCATTAAAGTCTCTGCAATTGATTAAGTTGAAAACCCTTGGTTATTCTTTCCAGATGGTAATTTCCTTGCAATCGGGTCACATGACAACTACATCTACATTTATGCTGTGGCGGAAAATGGCAAGAAATACAGTAGAGTTGGAAAGTGCTCAGTAAGTATGTGTTTATGCAAAAATATGACTTATTTTGTATAATAAATGTGTGTAATAGATTATCATAGGCCACACGAGATTATAGACCAGCTGATTCTACCACAGTGTTATTTTAGTATTCATATACTAATATGGTATTTATTAATATCTTGAATTAGCTTTTGTTTTTATATTTTCAGTTTTACTTTTAATTTGTAGATTTATTAATTGTCTTTTAAACATATTTTTTTAATTTATATTTTAGCTTTATTTTGATTAATGAAAATGATTTTCAATAGGTTTAGTTAACAACAATAAACACTGGCACATCATTTTTTCTCTTCACATACACAAACACACATCTGCCTCCTCAAATTAATTTAGTTTTTTATGTTTGTATTCACTGTCTGTTACTGCTCACAGGGTCATTCTAGTTTCATCACCCATCTGGATTGGTCTGTGGATTCTCAGTACTTAGTATCCAACTCAGGGGACTATGAGATCCTTTACTGTGAGTATCTAACTATTAAATGCTCTCCCCATTGTGCAATACTACTTATATTTATTTGATACCACCCATCTTAGTCTATCCCTACATCTTATTCCATCTATAGCACACCTGTACATAAAATTTTTGTCTATTTCTGTTTATTTATATATATACAAAATGTGTATTTTATTCACAGGTCTTTGTCTTTATTTTTTTTATATCTTTATTTTTATTACCTGTGTGTTGTTGTTGTTAAAGGTCTCCTGAAATGCTTAGAAACACACAGCGTTACTCTGTGTTGACGTCATTTTAACTGAAACAGGAAGACAGGGCGGGACATATCAAGCCCTTCCTTAAATAGCCAATAGCGTTGGTTTATATCACAGCTTGGGCTAGAGCCGTTCAGAGCCGTTGAACTCAGTAAAGCCGCATGTGACAGGGTATGCCAGCCACAATCTCTGTGTTGACTTTTAACTGAAACAGGAAGACAGGGCGGGACATATCAAGCCCTTTTTAAAATAGCCAATAGCGTTGGTTTATATCACAGCTTGGGCTAGAGCCGTTCAGAGCCGTTGAACTCAGTAAAGCCGCATGTGACAGGGTATGCCAGCCACAATCTCATCCATATTGCTATAAAATATAGCATTCTGTGTAGAATTCAAATAGAAGTACGATGTGACGTCAAAAAAATCGTTGAACCGTTTTGGCGGAAGTGACGAACTGCAAGCTTTGAATGCTTATATCTTCTAAATGCAAATGTTGTCACTGTTTTGGAGCACACTGCCTTATAGATAACCTTAAGACTAACATATTGATACTAACACCCAAAAAACTTTAATTTTGATTTCATGGGGACTTTCAGAGCCTAATGTCCTTCAGGAATCCCAATGAATTTACATGACTTGTCCAGTCAAGATTTACTGAATAAGGATTTTTTCAAATTATTTTTACTCACCATTTCTACGCTTCAGAATGTTATGGTTTGGAAAAATGTGTATTTGTTATATAAATATTTGTTATAAAATATTTAAAATGCTATATAAAAGTGTTATACAAATGCCTATGCCATTTTAAGATTTTATTACATATTTTTCCAGGTCTAGAAATTGAACTTTTAAAATCAGACTTCCTTATATATATATATATATACATGTTTTCCAAGACTGTGGGAACCCTGGTTCTTCAAAAAAATAAAAATAATAAAACTGTTGTTGAGGGTGTGAATTAAAATAAGTAATATCATTAGCCTTGGCTTACTTTAATGATTTTTTTTTCTTATTTTAAAACATTTCAGGTCATCTTGAGGCCCTCTAGTGGACCCAGCCTCCTGTCTGAGAACCACGGAGTTAAATCCATCCGTTTATACTATAAATTCAGTGACTGATACAAGTTATTGTCTTTCAGGGATCCCATCTGTGTGCAAGCAAGTAGTGAGTGTGGAGACCACCCGGGATATTGAATGGGCCACTTTCACCTGTATTCTGGGCTTCCATGTTTTTGGTAAGGTTTATGTTTTATGACATAGATAGCAGTGTGAAATAATAATAAATAATACTACAAAATAATACATAATTCTTTAAAACCAGCCTTATTTGTAAAGATAGTTATAAATAAAGCTAAATTGAACAAATCACTGTCTTCTCCATATGTCTGCATAAATGCGTTATTTTTGTAGTGTTGTCTTTTATAAATGTAAGTGTACAGCCATAAATCCATCAGGAAATGACATATATATTCTGCTTGTGTTACTCTCCAGGACTGTGGCCGGATGGCTCAGATGGTACTGACATCAATGCTGTGTGCAGTTCAAATGCAAAGAAACTGCTTGTCACCGGAGACGACTTTGGCAAAGTTCACCTCTTCTCGTTCCCTTGCTCTCAGTCCCGAGTAAGAAACAGCACTAAATATTAAACACCAGATAGATAGTGTTCATTTTAGTACCGAATAATGCAAATATATGGTATTATTTCTCTCTATCTACCTCTGCAGGCTCCTAGTCACATCTACGGTGGACACAGCAGCTACGTCACCAATGTTAATTTCTTAAATGACGACAGCCAGTTAATCTCTACAGGAGGGAAGGACATGAGCGTAATGCAGTGGCGTGTAGTGTAAAATGACCACTGTCACATTGAACTTCCTTATTTTTCTAGTATCAAGTGACTTGGGAAAGCAAAAGTGGGGCCATCGGCTACAGAGTAAAGTGGAGTCTCGATTTTATTTGCCTTTAAATTTTATCTCAGGACACCAATATTTGAAGTGACTCTCTGTTTTGACCATCTCACATGTTCCCTAGACTATGAAAGAGATGTTTTGTGATGGAAACCCATCTCTTTAGCTTTGAATAACAAACTAAAGAATCTGCTCTACAGGACAAAGTTTAATGTGATGCCAAAGCACATCGGGAATGAATAGTCCAGTCCAGTTTATATCATCATAACACTTTAATCACTTACCATCAGTTATACTCTATCACACTGACTGTGTTTTGATAAATTGCACGTTAACCATCATTTTATACTAAAATTTGCCTCCATAATTCTTTTTTTAACTTTTGCTGCCACCGTATGGTACGTTGCGGTATTGCAGCCACCTTCCCACCGCTGAATTGATTTTATCCTCTGCTGTAGTCAACTACTTATGGTGTTTCATGGATTAATTTTTTTTTAATATATATTCAATCAGCCATCAAAATCCTCTCAAGGATGAAAAAAGCATGAGTTTGGGAAACAAAGTGACTGTACTGCAAAATGATTAAGGCCTTCAATGACTTTCACTTGCTAAATCACTACAGCCATCAATCGCTGATTTAGTTTAATCCTCAGTCTGACATCAAATCTGTTTTGTCCATCAGCTATCTTAACTAAACGTCATCATGTAGTGCACATTTACATTAGAGTTAAGCTCCATTTTCATAACCTCCGCTTGAGAAACAAGATTAAACAGTTACAGTCAAATGCCTGTTGTATTAATAATAAAACTAAGCATGCACAAGCTTGTTTGTAACTGTCTAACCTATTTTTCCATATTCATTGTCAGGTATATGGCATAGCCATGAAAATAAAGGAAAACATGTTAGTTCTTCTGTGAAATATGAGAAAGCTTTGTTTTTGACCAAATAGGTTTGTTGGATCAAGGTTGGAGCGACAATTTGAAGGATAATGTCGACAACCGCATGACAATATTACATTATATGAATGTATAATAAAATGGGAAAAATCAGTTGTTTCACCTTAAACAAATTATGTTTTTAATAAAGTCTTCCAAACAGCAACACAATTTTAGAAACAACCACACAAATGGAACAATATGAAAACACATCTGCTGGTTTCTCCCATCTTTTTACACTCAACACTGTGATGCCCTGACCAGCAGCAGATATATTCATAAACATCGTTTATCATCAAACAAATTGTTTATGCCTGTTTATACAACAGGACCAAATGAGCATGAATAACAGGAAGAGGAGGAATAACAGTAATCCAATGAGGCAGGACTCAGAGGAAGTTGCAATGCGGCATATTGGCCACCAGTAGGCGCTGTTCTGCGTGTTTGTTTTTACACTGTCCCGATAAGCTCCTTTCTCATTGTCATAACACGGTGGAGGAAAATGGCAACTCCAGTGCACGTTTGCAGTCCGCAATACAGATCGATGTTGTAGGCGCGACCATGAGCTAAACATGGGATATGTTTTATTCAGCTGTGGTGACATAGAGCGATATGCTGTAGATCTTTCGAGATATCTGCATTGCTTCTGATCCAAGGACTGGCTGTGCATCGCTGGATGAGCATATACATTCAAGCTGACCATTGTTTTATGGAATAGTACACGTGCTGTATTTATACTCATTAAAATACATATTTATGCGCTGATAGCTTTACATACATTGGCTCGCCTCTGTGGCTTTGCCAAGTTTCTTTTTTTTTACCTTTTAAATTATTTATTGCATCCATATATTCGTTGGGATATCATCAGAAAATGAGGTAAGCACCCCAATGTGTTGACACCGCATGTATTCATTTATACATCAAAATGCATTGGTGTGTGTGTATATATATATTGCTATACAGTTATGTA
Source organism: Sinocyclocheilus rhinocerous (assembly GCF_001515625.1). Lineage (NCBI taxonomy): Eukaryota > Metazoa > Chordata > Actinopteri > Cypriniformes > Cyprinidae > Sinocyclocheilus > Sinocyclocheilus rhinocerous. The sequence goes on from NW_015666800.1 coordinate 1,757,996, forward strand.
TTATATAGCACTTGACACTGTTAATCACAGACATTGGGTGTGTTTCAAACCTTGCCAGCTCCCTACCTTGACAGCATTTTGGGTGGCCTCTTTGCGATGGGGATTTTGATTCTTTTCAGTGACTTGAATCTTTTGAATCAGTTCATTAAAAAGATTCGTTTGGTCTCATTTGGTCAGTGACTCTTTTTGGAAGTTTCACCGTTACGCCAGTAGGCGGCGACAAGCGAATGGCCTTTTAATGTGAATCATGAAATCATTCACTTAACCAGTGAGTTGAGAGTCTTGTTAGCCTTCAATACCATTTACAAATCTGACAAAACTCCAGAAATAGTGTTCACATAATGAAGGAAAACTATAACGATACATATTAGCATCCCACACCAAGGCACACTAAATTCTCATGCTCTTTGAAGGCGGTTGGAAAAATCGTTCTGAAAGTGATTCCAACCATATTGTTCCTCATTATGGTTATAGATGTGGTGTGGAGTTATACAGCTATCGTTATTGTTCTTGTTGTGAACGTGGATTAAGCGTGATAAGTGTTTTTTTAAATAATAAAAGCAGATCGATCTGACAGCTGATCCTACAAATGACATATCTCATTTCAGTCTAGGTTAGATCCAAATAGTGACTCATTTAATGAAAAAATATTAATATTCCTTAAGAAAGTCCAACCAATTAAATGCTAATTTACAGTCTGCACTCTGCACTGAATGCTATTTGCCTATTTGCATTTGAAAATATGAATCTGTTAATGGATGTGATCTAGAACGATTCGTTAAGCTAAAAGATTCATTTGAATCATTTATTCATTCACACGTTCGTTAGGACACGCCTAGAAATGGATCCCCAGAATGCTTTCTGAGTAGTCAGCTCACAGAATTTGGCCCACAGCCAGTGTTGCCAACTTAGCAATTTTGTTGCTAAATTTAGCAACTTTTCAGACTACCCTAGCAACTTTTTCTTCCAAAAGCACCTAGCAACAAATTTAGCTATTTTAAAATTTTATTTGGCTACTTTTAGCAACTTTAAAAAGGCACACATTTTCCATCTAAATTCTGAAAATTAGTTGGCAACACTGCCCACAGCCACTGAAAGCTCGAGCTGAGGTCTTTAATGAGTGAGCAGATTCTTCACCTGTTTTGTGTTCTGCTGACGCCAGCGGATGTTTGACGGTGTTTGGGGTGTGTAACGCTTGTTCCGTGAGCCAAGATGCAGAGAATTGATGTCGATGGCCGTGACAAGTTTAACTAAACTGTCCGCGGAAGTTAACGTGACCACACACACTATTTTATTTTAAAGTGAATGGAGCAGAACACGCGCACACTGGGTGTGTTCAGACTCCGAGTCAGTCTGGTAATGACGATTCTTGTATTCATGTTTAGTTGTGTTTTGGCAACAAATACATCTACTGTATCTCAAATGCAAATCACAGTAACAGTGAGCACGACATTAATCACTTCGCAATTGTAATTCTCAAAATTAAGAAAATGTTTAATGAAAAAAAAAATTAACAGGTTTATGTTTATAGTTTTAGTTAATGAAATGCATTGTGCTAATTATTGATTGGCTTATGAAATTAATCAAAACAATTTCTTTTTTTTTAATTAGACCGTATTACGGGGAAAATTTAGTAGCCTAATTTTCACACCGATTTCTCACAGTGTAATTCATCAGTTGATTTTAATCCTAGGGATTTTTGAAATCACTAACTTGTGTACATATAGGCTATTAAACATTTTGAGCTCCATGTAAGAGAGTATATCATCATCATCAACATATACAAAAGTTTGTGCATTTATTCCAGCCTCTCTGAAGTCTTCTGCATGTGTCTGCTTTCGCTTTTCTTTATTCTCTCTCTGTCTGGACTAGAAGGAAGTCTTAAATTGTGCTGGACCGGGTTGCATTCTTGCGAGCAGGAAACTGAGGAACTGATTCAGTGGAATGATTTATTCAACCCTTGACTAACTGTGCAAAAGTCTTTACTTCACAATGTAAGCTATTTTTAGCAGTAGTGCTCCACTATGGTAAGGTTAAAGCATTCACTCCCATGTTGGCAGGAAGCAGTGAGTGTGTGAAATGAGCTGTTTGAGAACAGTTGATTAGGTGAATCGTACAGCCACTGAGACACATGGTTTGTTTACATGTGTATGAGTTCATTTGTGTCAACAGAATATAGAAGATCCTGTTTTTGTGTAAACATCTGAATGTTACACACGCCATCAGGTTGGAACACTTCAGTCAGACTTACTGTCAGTTATGCTCAATTTGTACGCTGTTATCTGTGAGCATGTTTTGTCGTTTTTTGACTAGTCGAGCTAAAGCAAATGTATTTTCTTGTAGTGTTTCCTCTTGTGTAATTTATCTGAGACCCCGAAGATGTATCAAATCCAGCTGTCATGATTCATTCCCTCATTTTTCATGAACCAAGAGCCTCATCTGCCAGCACAAACACATTTTTACTACAGCATGGCACTACATTTGATTGAGCCTCAGTATATATGTAGTTCTTAAAAGTGTCATTATCAGCTTTTGAAATATTGGTTAACTGCAAAAATAAATGCTGTAGGCCTATGTAAATCCTGGAGGTTTTTAGAGAGTGAGCTCAGCCTCTAGACGAGAAGTTGAAACAATCACTCGCTCCTTGTGGAGGTTATGTTACGATGCAGGATGCAACCATTGTAGACCGATCAACGAAAAATGAATCTCATGTACAGAGCCCTGCACGTGATGATTAAAAAAATATATACTGTGGTTATGAATTAAGAACTTGATTCCCTGGTTTTAGTTAAATTGTGGCCACAATTAAAGTAAATTAAAACGGGGGAAAATATTACAAAATGGCCATGATTTACCTAAAACAAAGAAACAAATTAAGAACAAATTAATGAAACATCACCACGCAATTTAACCAAAACTTGGGAACTAATTAATAAAACTTGGCCACAAATGAATATAGTCGTGGGATCAAATTCTTATTTGGTGGCCATAATATCTATTTTTATTTTTTGCATGTAGTGTATGGGCTCTATACTTAAAGAGTCTGTTGTTGTAAGACTCACAGAGTTATTAGTCTGAATCATTTTAATGAATCATTCACTGAATTTGCCAGAGCAAGTCTGACTCAATCAGTCTGAATGCAGCCTTCTCGTTTCTTCTGGAAAGCTGCATGAATGAGAATATGTGTGTGTAAGGATCATGTGGCTGTTTCTCCGCTGTATTTCTGTTGTGGAGAGAGACTCCTTTAAGGCACAGACCGCCTTCCAATCCTTTGAGTGGATAAGAATGGATGTGAGCAGGACAAGGTGACTGGTCCATATCTGTCACATGCTTCCCTTGCTCTCTCTCTCTCTCTCTCTCTCTCTCTCTCTCTCTTTCTCTCGAGTTAAATTGTGGCCACAATTAAAGTAAATTAAAACGGGGGAAAATATTACAAAATGGCCATGATTTACCTAAAACAAAGAAACAAATTAAGAACAAATTAATGAAACATCACCACGCAATTTAACCAAAACTTGGGAACTAATTAATAAAACTTGGCCACAAATGAATATAGTCGTGGGATCAAATTCTTATTTGGTGGCCATAATATCTATTTTTATTTTTTGCATGTAGTGTATGGGCTCTATACTTAAAGAGTCTGTTGTTGTAAGACTCACAGAGTTATTAGTCTGAATCATTTTAATGAATCATTCACTGAATTTGCCAGAGCAAGTCTGACTCAATCAGTCTGAATGCAGCCTTCTCGTTTCTTCTGGAAAGCTGCATGAATGAGAATATGTGTGTGTAAGGATCATGTGGCTGTTTCTCCGCTGTATTTCTGTTGTGGAGAGAGACTCCTTTAAGGCACAGACCGCCTTCCAATCCTTTGAGTGGATAAGAATGGATGTGAGCAGGACAAGGTGACTGGTCCATATCTGTCACATGCTTCCCTTGCTCTCTCTCTCTCTCTCTCTCTCTCTCTCTCTCTCATTCTCTCGTTTTCTTCTCCTTCCCTCCTTCACCCTCTTTTCTCTCTCACACACTCCCTGTTCTTGCATTATTATATCTCAGAAATGAGTGTGCTCTGTGTTTTACCTAGCTGAGAGGATGAGGGATGAACTAGTAGGCACAGTCTTTTTTCTCTCTGATCCCACCTCCTATTCCCTCTTTTCTTTTTGTTTCATCCGGCTGTAAGGAATTTTCTTTCTCCTTCTTGGTGTCTACGGAGCTTCAACTTCCCGATATGTATTCTTTTGATGACTATGGGTAAGAATCTGTCCTGTGTGGTTTTTGTTATTACCCTGTTTTCTGAGTTCCTCTGAGGATTACCGGACATTAAAAAAAAGCCTGTGTTTACTTCATCATGGTTTCAAACAATCCGAGTGGCTTTTAATGTGTTAACTTTGTGATTTTTTTTTTCCCACCAGCTGTTCCCTCAGTGGAATGAGCTTATTAATCTACAAAAACATGCTTGGGTTCAATAGCTACATAGCAGTCCCAAACCTATTCCATGTTTAACTGTTGAGTCATTTAGCATTTTGAAAAAACATGGGTTTAAATAAGAAACCAGGACACTGGGTTGGAGTTTTCAGTCTGCATTTTTATAGCACTGTTTCTTGCAGACTGTTTTAGGGCAAGATGATGTTTTACCAGTGTACAGTACTCAATTTTTGTAGGAATAAATTTGGATATTGTGGATGTGCATGGAGAAGAGATGTTTGTTGAGCCAGAATATTTTGAGATTTCTTGGCTTAACAGAGACTTCAAACCAGAAAAGAAACGGGTTAGGCAAGATAGTTAACAGGAAATAAGAATGTGATGTTCCACAACTGGGAAGAACTCCAGGCAGTCAACACCAGCTGGAGCAGTGTGCCATGTAGGGACAAAAGTGTGGTTGAGCCTGAATTTGGGATGTCTTGCATTTGATCCAATGCAAAGCCAAACTTGTGGTACAACTCTTTCACTAAAGCTCTTTATTTTGAGACAAGTTGAAAAGTACTGACAGTGACAAGTCACTCATGGTATTAGAGGCTATAAACATGGTAACCTATTAGTAACCGGTGACGGCAAAGCAATCCTTAAATATTTGTTGAAACTAGACTGACTACACAGCTCCTTCCCCTTTCTTTCTGCCTCTGGCTGTTTTCTTTCTATATTTGTCTCTTAAAAAGAGTGTAACCTAGTACAGGCCTATTTTCGCTACTGATTTCTAGCACGCTGGTAATTCAAAGTGTTTTCCTTTAAGGATAAGGATTAGTTAAGAGTGTCCGGCACCTGGTATACAGTGACCAGAATGTGGGGGAAGGGTTCGGGCCGTTTGTCCACTTTTCTCATCACCAAGGAAACTGCTTCCTAGCTTAAAATCAAGATCTGATGTCTAGACTTATTCTACTGAACTGCATGTGTCTCTCTATTGCGTAAGATGTTTCGCCTGCTCTTAGAAGTTGTCAGTTGTGATAAAAGCCTGGGGCCGTATTCACAAAATCTTAAGGTTAAAAGTTGCTCCTAATGTGGAAATTTAGCAGCAACTCTTAAAATTTACGAGTGTGTCGCTCCTAATTTAAGGACTTGTACATTTTTTATTTAAAGAGTAATTCACCAAACCTTTTAACGATAAAAGTAGCTCCAATTTAGCGTTTATCAATCATAAAATTAAAAAACTCAATGGACTCCAATGTCTACAATTATGAAAAATATACTTATTTTGATTATTGAGTATAAAATAAGGTGTGTAAATCCGTTTAATTTTCCATAGTGTTTGGATCATTCACAGTTACCAGTCCATAATTTATCTTTCCATTATGGCCGTTTCGATTTTTTCTTCTGGGTTAATAGAATACAGCACTTTCCATATCTTATATATCTTCTGTATCTCATATGATCTCAGATGATTTGTGTCATCATTTAAAGTGAACGACTAGTTTCTAGTGCTGAACCCTCTCATTTTATCAGTTCTTTGAAAGCCATGCTGTGTGAAGAAATGCTGACCTATGGTTAGTGTGTGCTCTGGTTTCTCTTTAAATGTGTGTCAGTGACAGCCTTGCTGATCGTCTTTTTTGTGACCTGCCACATACATTTCTAATAAGAAGTAAATGTAAAGCTGTCATTCCTCTCTCACCAGTGTGTGAACTTCCTGGGCAGCTTTTAATAGTGATTTACGTAAATTATTATTATTATTTTTTTTTACCGAAAGCAAATTTAGTTTTCATTTAGTTTAAGATTATTTAATAATCATTGAACTAATTAAATGTATTTAATAATCAACACTCAAATAAGTCTATAACATCTATAATAGTCTATAAACAATATTGCATATAAAGCAATATAAAACAAAGTTTTTTTGTGATATTTATGCTTCCATTCCAATTCATTATTGAAATATAAACATTTAAATGGTGGCTGTAATAATAACTTGCCTTCATGACAGATTTTTAAACAGATATTTAAACATACATTAAAGGCATAGTTCATCCAAAAATAAACATTACATCATCATTTACTCACCCTTATATCCTTCAAAATCTGTATGAATTTTTAAATTGTAATAATATTTCCCATTAAAAAAAAAATTCTGTTAAACACAAAAGAAGATATTTTGAAAAATGTAGGTAACCAAACAGTTGACAGTAACCATTGACTTCCATAGTATTTATACATATTATGGAAGTCAACAGCTACTGTTAGCAACATTATTTTGTTGTTAACAGAAGCAAGAAACTCACACAGGTTTGGAACAACTTGAGTAAATGATGACAGAATTTTTATTTTTGGGTGAATACCCTTTTAATAAAGACAACAGGTTGAGTAAAAGAATAAAATATGTACAGCTTCAGATGTTTGCCACGTCACATTAAAGAGCATCAAAACAAAATGTATTGTTTGAATTGTGTTATAAAATTGGAAGAATTTGAAAACTCTTCATTTTTTTTATATCAAAAGTAACAAAGCACAAAGCTTATTGTTATTATAAGATGGTAGGTGTGCTATAAACAATGTTTAGTGAAATTTTGTTCAACTGAAAACAGCATAGACCACAAGATCTCAGTTCATCAAAATGATGATTGATTAAAAACGAGAAAACGATATTGTCAACCCAGCATAGCATCCTAGACATTGACACAGTCAGTCAAAACGCGCCATTGGAGAAGCGCTAATTAAATGTCACTGTTTCAGTCAATGATTTCGACCCTCAAAAACATGATGCAAAACATTTCGGTCAGTCATTTTGGCCGAATATTGTTGGTTGCCACATTAGTGTTTAAATGTATGCAGTCTTTGCTACAAATAGTAAATGAAATGTGTGTGCCGGGAATAGTGTTAGGAAGCAATGTCTCGTTTTCAATTCCTCTGTCACAGCTGGGTGGGGGGTTGGGCGTCATAAGGTAATCCCCCTCAGGGTTAGACAAAACAACACACATCCACAGTCAGGCCGTCCCGTTACAGGGGAAAACCTGATGCTGTGATACCCAGGTTGGGACCCTATGTTAACCACTCACTTACTGTTGAACCTGTTTCTATTCCTTGCTTTTATGTTCTCTTCTCTTTTTAACAACAGCAGAGATCATACAAATTATGGATTGTCACTTGCGGTTTTTTGAGGATATGATGGGATTATGACGTTTGAAAATGCTTATTTAATCTTGGAACGGCTCCCTAGATGATTTAAAGCTTGTTACGCATCTGTTGTGCTGTACTACATCAGGTCTGTTTTACTTACTTGTTTGAGATGAATTAAAGCAGGTTTGGTTAGAGGTCCAGTAGTGTAGTACAGATCTGTTTTGTGGATGTGTTTGAGAGATGGATGCTCATTCTGTCCAGTTCTGCCTACCACAGAGCCACAGTGACTCTGGGCTTCAAATGACTGGATGCAAAATCAGGTCAGTGTGATATTCGGTTCACATCAGCAACCTAATGCAAGGTTTAAATACATTTAAATGTTTGAAGAACATGTCTGAAGATGTCATGGCATGATGGCATAAATGTCATCATTTGGATACTGCTTGCTTATGTTTAGATACTAGCATGAATCTGGAATGAACTGAATGAAACTGTTGTATATACAGCATATGCTTATGTCGCATACAGTATCTAGACCAGTGGATCTGAACTGGTTTTGCTTCAGGACATTAAGTGGTGAACCAATACAGTATCAAAATTTTATCAGACTGAAGTACAAAAACAAGTCCTTAAGACCAAACATTAAATGGATTAATATTAAATATAATATCATATAATATACAATTGGCCTAATATTAATATCCAATAAATAATCATATTGTAGTCTGCAAAAATTGTATGTGCTTGTACCCATATAGTCTGACATATTTTCTTTTATCTTGTGTAGTTTTGTTGCTAGTCTGTTTAATTTGACTAGCATAAACTAAATAACAGATGAATTCACAAAATACTGTTGTGTTTGATTGGACGCACGGCCTTTGATGTCAACAAAAAAGATATGGGATGCATTTTCTTCTACTTTTTAAAAGTTGATGATAATCCTATTTATTTTCCTGTCCTAAATATAGTTGTCTAAATTTATTTTACTTTATATCAATATTTGATATTTCTATTATCATATATTATTATTTAGTGTTTAGAATTTTTGATTTTTTTTTTTTTTTTTTTACTTTTTAAATTTTTTTTATAACAAACCAGCATTTAATTTTGGGTTGCCAAAGGTGTGAACTGTTTCAAACGATTGCAGAACTAGTGATGCACACTGATAAATTATGATGAAGGGTTGATTTATATTATTGAAACTCTGTGAAGATGTTCTGTGACGGCCCATGTTTAATTTGTCGTTATTAAAGAAAAAGATGCTTTAGGGGAGATGTTCGCTTTCGGTCCAGTGGCTCTCTTGAAAAGATGTGGTGAGTGTTTCTGTAGTACCTCTAGCAGTAAAACACAAGACATGCATCAGCTCTCAGCCTTTATTGAGAACATTCTTTAGACATTGTCTTCTTCTCAGTCAGAATCTCATATGACAAAAACCATATGTGAAATTAGCAAGATTTAACCGATTATATCCCTTTGAGAATGGTTGAATGTGAGCTTTTTTTTGAAAGCGTGCAGCTTTGAGAATGACAGATAGTGCCACAGTCAACGTTCAGGATAAGGGAAAGGGACGTGACATGTAGCCAAGTATGGTGTCCCATACTCGGAATTTGTGCTCTGCATTTATCCCATCTAAGTGCACACACACACACACACCATGAACACACACCTGGAGCAGTTGGGGTTTGGGTGCCTTGCTCAAGGGTCTCACATCAGTCGTGGTATTGAGGGTGGAAGAGAGCGCTGGTCATTCACTCCCTCCACCTACAATCCCTGCAGGTACCGAGACTCAAACCCACGGCCTTTTGGTTACAATTCTGACTCTCTATCAATTAGGCCACGACTGCCCCGTGTGGGGCATTATTAACCTAGCAACCCTGCCTGAAACATTTAGCCGAGCACATAAGCACATTAATTCAGAGGCAAAAAAAGACCATTAGGCCATCAGCAATGCTTTCTACCATTGTATCTTTAGCGGAGCCTGTATGTGTATGGATGTGGATTTTGGGGGGAGGGTATATTCGACATACAATATTGAAGTTAAGTGACGTGCTTTAGGAGCTGACACACATTTGTATTTGTAGTGTGTGGACACGGAGCCAATGCTGCCGTTATTTTGCAAATGTCACTGAATAAATCACATTCAAAGTCTTTTTTGCATTTAATAGTATTATCATTATGGCCCAGCAGCAATTTTTATAATAGGATAATCAGCATAATGTTTATATTTATTCAAATTTTTAATAATAATGTTTAATATTGTGGGAAAACACTGAACAATGCACAAAGAATTACTACATTAAGATAATATTTTCATTAGGATAAATTGTAGCATTAGTTGCTGATTCTAGTAAGAGTAGAGTGGTATGCTATTCAAAAACCAGACTCTATTATGCTCGCCTCATCTTGAATTTTTTTTTTCTCGAAGCTTGGTACGATGTATTCTGGGATTGCTTTCATTGCAAAGGATATGTGTGCTGCTTTTCATGGTTTACAAGTTTGTGTCTTCTTACAGACATACGCTAACTGTTCAAACGTTTGTTGTTAGTATAGTTATAAAAAAAAAAAAGCAATGCAAGGATGCATTAAATTGATCCAAAGATACAGTAAAGACTTTTATAATGTTACAAAAGATTTCAGTTTCTAATAAATGCTGTTCTTTTGAAGTTTCTTTTCAACAAAAAAAATCCTGAATAAAATTGATAACGGTTTCCACAAAACTATTCAGCAGCATTGATAATAATAAGAAATGTTTCTTGAGCACTGAATTAGCATATTAGAATGCTTTGCTCAGCTTTGCCATCACAGGAATAAATTACATTTTAAAATATATGTATAAAATATATATTGCTCTGCATTTATCCCATCTAAGTGCACACACACACACACACCATGAACACACACCTGGAGCAGTTGGGGTTTGGGTGCCTTGCTCAAGGGTCTCACATCAGTCGTGGTATTGAGGGTGGAAGAGAGCGCTGGTCATTCACTCCCTCCACCTACAATCCCTGCAGGTACCGAGACTCAAACCCACGGCCTTTTGGTTACAATTCTGACTCTCTATCAATTAGGCCACGACTGCCCCGTGTGGGGCATTATTAACCTAGCAACCCTGCCTGAAACATTTAGCCGAGCACATAAGCACATTAATTCAGAGGCAAAAAAAGACCATTAGGCCATCAGCAATGCTTTCTACCATTGTATCTTTAGCGGAGCCTGTATGTGTATGGATGTGGATTTTGGGGGGAGGGTATATTCGACATACAATATTGAAGTTAAGTGACGTGCTTTAGGAGCTGACACACATTTGTATTTGTAGTGTGTGGACACGGAGCCAATGCTGCCGTTATTTTGCAAATGTCACTGAATAAATCACATTCAAAGTCTTTTTTGCATTTAATAGTATTATCATTATGGCCCAGCAGCAATTTTTATAATAGGATAATCAGCATAATGTTTATATTTATTCAAATTTTTAATAATAATGTTTAATATTGTGGGAAAACACTGAACAATGCACAAAGAATTACTACATTAAGATAATATTTTCATTAGGATAAATTGTAGCATTAGTTGCTGATTCTAGTAAGAGTAGAGTGGTATGCTATTCAAAAACCAGACTCTATTATGCTCGCCTCATCTTGAATTTTTTTTTTCTCGAAGCTTGGTACGATGTATTCTGGGATTGCTTTCATTGCAAAGGATATGTGTGCTGCTTTTCATGGTTTACAAGTTTGTGTCTTCTTACAGACATACGCTAACTGTTCAAACGTTTGTTGTTAGTATAGTTATAAAAAAAAAAAAGCAATGCAAGGATGCATTAAATTGATCCAAAGATACAGTAAAGACTTTTATAATGTTACAAAAGATTTCAGTTTCTAATAAATGCTGTTCTTTTGAAGTTTCTTTTCAACAAAAAAAATCCTGAATAAAATTGATAACGGTTTCCACAAAACTATTCAGCAGCATTGATAATAATAAGAAATGTTTCTTGAGCACTGAATTAGCATATTAGAATGCTTTGCTCAGCTTTGCCATCACAGGAATAAATTACATTTTAAAATATATGTATAAAATATATATTAAAATATAAAAATTATTTTTTTTTAAAATTCACAATATTACAGTTTTCAGTATTTGTGATCAAATAAATGCAGCCTTGGTAAGGATATAAGGCTTCTTTCAAAAACATTTTTCAAAAAATCTTACCGACCTCCAATCTTTTGAACGGTAGTGTAGATCTTTATGGCTGCCACAATTTTATTGAATCAAAAGACTTTATAGTAAAGCTAAATATTTGTTAACTACTTGGCTAAATATCATGTTTGGTTGATAAAATAAGCTAGTATGTTTCTGTTTTCAGGTAGTGTAGTTTGGTCTCTTATTGTTATAATTAATGTATGCCAGGACAATTAACTATTAGTTTGATTATACAGGGGCCGATTTTGCTCCTGGCTAAATTCTCCTCAGTGCTCTGTGGCAGTCACTTCCTCGATGTTGAGATTACTGTGTTGCAGGTGATCCTAAATCCTCGGTAATTTAGATTGCGGCCTAGAAGTCCAGCTCTTTCTGGAAGTCAGCCTGTAATCCAGCTTCTTAGGCCTCAGAAGCTCCCTGTGAGCGGGACGTGTCTCTCATAGGCAGAGATTTAGCTTGGTTCCCACCCTTCCCAAAATGATTACTGGGTTACAAGCTAAAAAATGCCTCCCCGTTTCCTACAAACTCTTTTGATTCAGCTCCATCCTCTCACACTAATAACAGGGGACTTCCATATTTTACTTGCTTTAGAAACATTTACAGGGCTCACTTTGTGTAGCATTTTTGCTATAAGCTAAAAATAACCCCAACTATAATTTTAAGTTTGTGCTGCTGGTGTTGAGTCTCAGTGTTTCATTCCCTCAAAGATGTCTCACAGTAAATAGTTTTGCGTACAATATTTTGCTATCCAGGTGCTATGTGTGCTGAAGTAGTGCAGACATTTGAGTATTCAAATTAATTAATTGTCATTTGCGTCAAATTCACCTTATTTCTATGTAAAGGGCTTATTATAGATTGCACCATACAAAACTCGCTTTGCACTTGGTGTAATGCTGTGCTGTTACCACTTTAAAAGAGATGTTTATGTACATCTATTATTAATCATGGCAACAGTTTGTCACCAAATTATGATCAAATAATGCTGAAGAGTGTTACAACCAGGCATGTATCCAGATGCAGTAGACTCTATCGGCTTAGAGCCAATTCAGGCACATTCTTATATTTTCCGCTGAAATCTGGCCAAATGAGGCAATGAAGATCTTGTGACCAGACATAAGCAGAGTTAGACCTTGTGTTTGGCCTTGAGCTTAGACAAAATGTTTTTTAACATGAGATTAAAAGGAGCCTAACCCTGTCAATCTCTCTCTCTCTCTCTCTCTCTCTCTCTCTCTCTCTCTCTCTTTTCTCTCTCAGTTATTTGTAATTGTAACCCTGTCAATCTCTCTCTCTCTCTCTCTCTCTCTCTCTCTCAGTTATTGGGAAATGCCAGGCTTTTCACAGCTTTTATTAATTATGGCGGCTTATCAACTGGGAGTCTCAGGCCGATAACAGCTTTCCGTCTTGAAAGAACTCAAAGGATCTTGGCTTGGAATTTGTAAAACTACATATTTTCAACATTTACTAGTTGATGAGTTGCCTGAATTCTAGTCGACTGATGACTGGTCTTAAAGGAATTGTTCACCCAAAAATGACAATCTATCTATCATCCATCCATCCATCTATTTATGTTAAATTTGTATTTTATTGTATTTTTAAATAAAACTAACAAAAAAAATTTTATTAATAAAATATATGTATATAGTAGGGCTGTGCAATTAATCGCATGCGATTGTCATGCGCATATCGTCAGTAAAGCCGGTTCTGTGATTAGTAGTAAATCTCCAGCACCTGCTTTCAGATGGTGTGGCATTTACTACACAGAGCTGTAGTTCACTGACAAGCTAGGCAATATCGCGTTCATAATCGAATGCGATTCATCTGCGATTATGAACGCGATATTGCCTAATTGTCCGTGAACTACGGCTCTGTGTAGTAAATGCCACACCATCTGAAAGCAGGTGCTGGAGATTTACTACTAATCACAGAACTGGCTTTACTGACGAGATGAGCATGACAATCGCATGTGATTAATTGCACAGCCCTATAGTATATTCAATTTAATAGAAAAAAATCTAGATAAATTAGTTGACTTCTTACAGTCCAGCTATACTGTGCGGTTTCAGTTCAGCAGAATTATTCGCTTTTGCAGTTTGCTGTTAAAATATTTGATTAAAATATTTAGATTTTAATATATATACACACAGCCAACATGTGTGTGTGCATGTGTGTGTATGTATATTTACATAAAAAACATTGCCTGTTTGGTACGCTCATATTTTTCACATATAATTAAAAGTGCTTAGACTTGCACAGGTGTGCAGAACAGCCTAGAGCTCAACAAACAATTTCATTATAAAAGGCAAATAATACTCATTATTCAACAAAGTGCTGTGCAATGGACAAATGTTGGAGTCTGGCCTGCTCCAGCACTTTCAGCAGAACTGATCACACCAATCTGCCAGACAACAATGGCTTTGACCATGCCATCGCTTAGCAACACTCATCTCTTCCAAACTTGGGTCTTTCATGGCAACTGCGAGCCATCAGAAAACATTCTTACATTATATTGTGCCTGTGAGGTGAGAACTACGTATGCATTCAACAGGAATTCCCATGCCAATCATGTAGTGTCCTTACGAGATCAGGTCCATTTGGCCCACTCCATCACACATTCGCTGACAAATATACATGTTTACTCACTCTCATTCACATTAGAGAGCATTCTGCTAATGGGGTCATAGCTGGAAGGCCCTGTCCCATAGTGGTGCTTTATGGAATAAAAGCATTAGATCTGTGGAGCATTCAGCGTGGCCTCCTTTCAGCCACTTGCCCGTCGGGCAAAATGTAAAGTTTAGTGACGTTTTTAGGCAAAACTGTTCAAACAATGATCAAATATCTGTCCTTTTGGCTAGGTTTTGTTGTGTCAAAAGTACAACACTTTGTTAGAGTGAACCAAAGCAGCACTAGACATCTTAATGCATCACATTTCTCATAGAAAATTTACTTTGCACTAAATTTAGACTGCTTTAAAGTAAAAAAACTAAAACAAAAAAAAAACAGTTTATTTACTTTGTACTTTTCACTTTGTTTACCAAAGAATCAAGGTTTGCTGGTTGACTATATAGCCACACCATCTTTCTCCATTAACAGCCATTTACACAAATAGCATAGATATTATAGATTTTTCATGGCAGGCTCTTTAAAGCTTGAAATAGACATAATGGTAGCGCAGCCTGTGCCCTTAAACCAGGGATTCCCAAACTTTCGAAAATCTTTAAAATATAAAATACTTACTTTAAAGTACTGTTAATACTGTAATTATTATTATTTTATTTATTTTTATGATTTAAATAATTCTTAGCTTTTCATCAATTCATGAAGCGCTAGAATAAGTAAATAAGGAATAAAAATGTAGCCTAAATTGTGCCTAACTTACTAAAAGGCCATCGGCAGAGTACTTTAGACATTTTTTGTAGTTTCACATTTCGAACATCTAAGCTCTTCTCAGTAGCTTGTCTTTTTAGTTCTGGGACAGACTATAAAGCTACCTAAGTTTTAAATGTCCCTGACTCTGATATTTATAGCTTGCTATTACAAGACGTGTTGGTCTCTGACCCTTTAGAATTGCAGGTTTTGTTGGAAAGTCTTGGCATACTGATTCTATTTGATAATGAATATTCTTATTCCAATCGAGACAACACTGGCAAGTTTTTCCATGTTTTTTATACATAAATAGTAATAGAGAGAGAGGCTTTGCTTGATGTGCTATTAGAAGAAGTAAACTGAGATAGTCCAGTGTCTAAATATATTGGATGTTTATGGAAGCAAAGAGCCGTCAGGATGTAATTTATGACGGCTAAGCATCATCGGTGGAGGAGAGACTGTGTACTTCATTTCAGCCTTGTTCTAGTGGGGAGAAATGCAACCGGGAGGACAGGGAAGAAGCTGCCGTGCCGCCCTCTAACCCCAGATGGATGCCAGAAATAGGCACTGTCGTAAGGCAAGCATGAAAGACCAGAGAATGAAGAACTGAGAGTAGTGAATGACAGAAAATGTTGTTGCGAAAGCATGAAATGTGCAAATATGCTGTTTCAACCACTAAAGAGCAACATTATATCAGGGTGGCTGATGCATTATCATTTATCAACATCAGGGTTTAGGTTTAAAATATAAATTAAAATAAAAATAAAACCGTATTTATGGGAAATTATATATATTTAGATAGTTTATATTGGTGACCTAATGTGTTTTTCACAGCTTTTAATAACCTTTTTGTCATTGCTAGTTCATTTTATATTGTCCTGCATTATGACAAATACATTTTTAATTTGTATTTTTTTGTAAATATTTCATGCAGTTAATACAAGCTCGTTAAAAGTTTAAATGGAGAATATATATTCCAGAAGTACTTCATGTCATTTATCCATGACTGAGTAAAATATACAAACACATTTTAAAGTTTGTACGTCCTTTTAAAAAAAAATTGTAACTCACTTCTTTCACTTCTCACAAATGGTTGTTGCTTTATGATGGGTTCCCTCTCTTCGGTAGTCCAGCCACCACTAAAGCACTTTTCATATGGCCCATTTATGCATCGTTTTTTGCTGAGTTCAGAGTGTGAATTTTCTGTTTTGGCATAATGTCACAGAACCGGTGAGTCTGATTCATTCATTCAGGTGTATTGTTTCAAATGGCTGTATCTTATGAGTTGGTTTTGGTGTTATTTAGAGTTGCTTTGGTCATGTGCTGCTGCTCTTCCAGTTATACAGGCGGGTGTAAGGAGTGTATGTGGCTGGATTTGGGTGTTTCTGTGGGAGTTGAGTGTGGTGGTTCAGTATGTTTAGAGGAGTCAGAGTGGAAATCTGCCTAGCTTAAGTTAGCACACCAACAGGAAACCAAATCTTCTTTGTGTGAACCAGTCAGTGCTCGAGTGTTTTACTTCATTTCAGTGAACATCTACAGACCCTTGAGATGTTTGGAGTTCGTGAAAGGCTTGAATATAAGTTGAGTTGTACTGATCCCAATGCTTCAGTCCAGTGTGCACAAAATGCAAAAAAGACAGTCACAAGTTTGAATCAGTCTAATGGATCCTTCACTGAATCAGTCTGAAATAATCAGTCTGAATCTGACTCACAAAGTAAACCACAAGTCTACTTAAAATGAGACAAGAACTGATTTTGTGTACTTGGGATTTGTGAAACTTGAATCAGAAAATTACTTTAATGACAATTATTTATATAACAATACAGTGTTGTTAAAAATATGCAATACTTTCAGATTAATAAAAACTTTAAAAAGCATTAAACAAATATTTATCTATACACATAATTAATAATTTATTTTTTATATAATTATTTTTATATGAATAAGCTTGTTATATATGGGATAATGGTAACACTTTACAATAGTCTCATTTGTTAACATTAGTTAATGCATTAACTAACATGAACTAACAGTGAACAATATATTTTAACAGCATTTATTAGCCTTTGTTAATGTTAGTTAATAAATATATTTATGTTAGTTCACAGTGCATTTAGTAATGATAAAAGATACAACTTTTGATTTTAAACAACAACAAAAAAACAATATATAACAAATATGCATTATATCATTATATTACTAAACAATTATACATTGTTAAATTATTTAATATACCTATTTTAATCTATTTAATTAGAAGCACAAAGGAACAAAAGCTAGCAAGGTATATTAATGCTGATCATACAGTACACAATTTCTGCTCTCTTTTTATGTTAATTGTTCCCCCTGACAACAGAAGATTTCTATTTAGAAGAAGCAGAGAACCTCATGTCTTTAATTAAACCATGGCCTCATATCAAGCAGTCAACACGGTTACATTCCTGCCTCACTCGTTAGCTGCCTATTACACTATATAATTAGTACAGATAACAAACCCGCCCCTTGCTGAGTATCTTCAAACAAATTCAGTGGGGCAATTATTACTGTGCCGTAATACCACAGCAATGGCAAAAGGCATTATTGGAGGGTTTTTCGTGGGTTTGGCTGTTTTAGTCTTCTTGGAATAAACACTCTTTTATCGAATTTCTACACAATCTTTAATTTCATAACTTGTAACTAACTGACAGGAATCATAACTAATGTCATCGACCATTTTAGAGTATCTTTCACTGAATATGCACAGCTAAATATTACTCTCAAATACACACATGCAGAATCAAGTTGCAGCATTGTTTTTGTTGTTAGGAGTCTGACATCTGTTTTTCATTGTCCCATATCGTAATATATCATTGTGGTTTTTGTTGTTGAACAGTGAATCTTTAACTAGTGTTCCTGTTTCTTCCTCATAGTGAACAGAGTATATGTCAAGCTCGAGCCTCTGTGATGATCTATGATGACACCAGCAAAAAATGGGTGCCAGTCAAACCGGGCCAGCAGGGCTTCAGCCGCATCAACATCTACCACAACACTGTCAACAACAGCTTCCGTGTGGTGGGAGTCAAACTACAGGACCAGCAGGTGAGATACGAACATGGTACAACAAAACAGAGAAGACACTGTGTGATATGATCTCACTGTACACAGTGTGTGCTTTAGTTGCACAGTCCCATCCACATTTACATATGTACATTTTGTGTTATTTTATTTCTTAAAATCTGAAATGTGTTCTGTTTTGTGGTTTTCAAAAATACCATTAATGAGAATGCATAATTGGCCTGAGAAAGGTTTTCCCTTGAAGAGCATTTGAAATGGTTTGATTACAGGGAAAAAATGTCACAGATGCAGATACGTAACCACATGTCGCCACTCTTCTAGGTCGTTATAAACTACTCCATTGTGAAAGGTCTGAAATATAACCAGGCCACGCCAACTTTCCACCAATGGCGTGATGCACGGCAAGTTTACGGGCTGAACTTTGCCAGCAAAGAGGAGGCCACCACCTTCTCCACTGCCATGCTGTTTGCGCTCAATGTCCTGAGCTCTCAGGATGCAGGTAATTTACAAAACCTTGTATTTTTTTACCTCTGTGCCGCCCCACAATGTGGTGTTTACTTGGATTATTTATGTAATGTATTAGCATTTTTAGAAATTAGTTTGATGTAAGAAGTTTTATTTCAGATGTATTACCTTGTGACCATAGGTTTGAAAGGCATTCAAAGTAAGTCTTTTGGAATAATTAATTGTGATGACATTCTATATGAATGGTTTCATGGGTAAAGCACTGCCAGGATTTTAGTTTTTTTTTTTATATATACTATGTGTTTAAAAAAAAATTTTTTATTCATCAAGGATGAATTGATCAAAAGGTGACACTAAATACATTTATAATGTTTATCTATCAAATAAATGCTGTTCTTTTGAACTCTTCATCAAAGAACCCTGGAAAAAATGTATCACGGTTTTCACAAACATATTAAGCAGCACAACTCTTTTCAATATTGATAACAATAATAAATGTTTCTTGAGCACAAATCAGCATATTAAAATGATTTCTGAGAGAAACTGAAGACTGGAGTAATGGTGCTGCAAATTCAGCTTTGCATTCACAGCAATAAATTACATTTTAAAATATATTAAAATAGAAAGTTATTTTAAATAAAATAAAGTTCAGATAAATAAAATAAAATAACATTTCACAAATTGCAGTTTTACTGTATTTTTGATTAAATAAATGCATAAGATATATCTTTCAAAAACATTGAAAAATGCTAACGAACCCAAATTTTGAATGGCAGTGTAGGTCTTACCAATTTTTAAAACAATGTTCATACTTTTCTACATAATTTATTATTATTATTTTTTTAAATGTGGTTTACTGATAAATTCTATCTTTAATTATAAGGCCCAGGAGATCTCTGAATTATGAATTATAAAAATTACAGTAAAAACTGATGTTGCATATCACATCATGCTAAATTACATTTTTAGAAACAATGGTTTGCAATGTTTATCTCTTAAATATATATAAACGTGTACATTTAAAAGAGATGCTACTTTATGCAGATGCTACTACATTACTACATTAGCAGAGATGCTAGGGTAATGCAGATGCTACTACATTACGGTCATTACAGCATTGTTAGCTACAAATATACTATAAAAATACTGTAATTCATTCAAAAGACATATAAGGGATGCCAACTAGTAGTCAGGAATATTGTTGTTTGGGTCTTATACATGGGACCGTTAAGTGTAGTGTAACTCTTATTTAAGAACAGCACACGGGCCTCTCTGGTTTCAGGCTGCTGCTACTTATAAGATGTTTGTTGGGGGGGCCTTCTGCCATTGGTGCTCAGCCCTGGTTAAAATATCCATGGAGCCAAACAGTCTCAGGCCATGGGTGTTGCATGTTTCTTGCTTTTTGGGGTGGGTAAATTAGAGAGGTTGTTAGAAGTGCTGCTCGCACCTCAGAATGCAGAAAAGAGAGAAGTTGCTGTTCACCTGCCTGAACTCACCTGTACGGAGTCCTGACTGTTATTAGCAGTTCCCACCTGGTAGTGGAGCTCAAACTGCACCATTATAAATATCTGTAAAGGCACCTGAGAGGGTCGTGGAGCCATGCTTGGACCGGAGTTTTCCCCGGGGCCAATCCGCCGGATCAGCTCGACAGTAATCAAACTCAGCTGTAAGTAGTGTTAAGGACTGGGGGATTCAGTGGCATGTTTTAATAATGTGATGTGATGCCTCGGATGGGCCGTTGTGGTGTCTTGGATGGAGGATGTGGTTGTGGAAGCTGCTCAGTGGGTTTTGGCACGGCGCCTGTCAGAAGCTCGTGATGAGGCGTGTGCAGGTTTGAGAGGTCTAGTGTGTTTGTCGTGACTATTTCTGAACAGTTATCATTAGTGCTTGACTGATATGGCTATGGATTTAGTTTTTAGTGAAACACATAGTAATAATAGGTCTGGTAATTTTATTTTTAAACATGATTTAAATAATGTGCAAAATGGCTTGACTTACAGTCGGCATAAATTGTTTTTTTTAGCATATAAAAAATTAAATCATGCAAAAACACACACATAACAACAACAACAAAAAAAACATTCTGCCACATCAAAGTGAAATGAATAAGATGAATTGGAAATGTAAAAGCACCTAATTATGTACCTATTGATTATTGTTTCTACATATGTGTTTCTGGTCCCACTTTATTTTAAGGTATCATTGTTACACATGTTACATGTACTTACTATTATAATAACAATTAATTATGCATAATTACATGCAAGTAACCCTAAGCAAAACCCAAATTCTAACCCTAACTATATAGTAAGTACATGTAGTTAATTAATATTACTCAGTACTTATATGAATAATTATACTGTAACAAGGACACCTTAAAATAAAGTGTAAATGTGTTTCCTTTTGTGTTGGTGGAGGGTATTATCACAAAAAAGAAAAAAATGAATGAAAAGAAAGGAAAGGAAAAGAAGAAAAAGTGACCAATTATTGGTGAAAATATTATGTCTTTATTAAATAAATGTTTATTTGTATCTGTCACGGTCAAGGTGTGTGGAGGCAGGCAGGATAACGAGGACGACAAGGATTCAAAGAAGGATACATGTATTAAAGGAATTGAATTGAAAGGCAATAAAGTTTCAACTCCCTATTTTTTTCATGTCTTGCTTTTGGATTTATTATATAATGACTATTGTAGCACATTTTAGCTCTTTTACCGTTCTGAAGTATGAAGTATAGCAAGTGCAGTCAGTCACAAAGTCTCATGTCATTTAAAAAAATAAATAAGCCCAGACATCAACAGCCTAGGAGGGTTAATTATTTCAATATTTAACTAGTTAACTACAAATTAAATAAGTTAATTATTATTGGTATAATAATTCAATATTAATGTATTGAATATCATATTTAGGTTTTATCTTTAATTGTAGAAGCTGCTAAATATATTCAGGCAACACAGACTTGTTGCTGCTGTAGTTTTGATGCTCTGATTTACTCTGCATCACTCTGTTTTGACATCGGCTTGTCAGATAGTTCGTTCCGCCCAGTGCTACAGTTATCACTGTTAATCATAGCCATCACTCGCGGCACAATTTAGTGGATTCACTCGCATCATTTTTTACACTCGCGTTTGTCATTCCTGAAACAGTATACATGGACGTTTGGTCCTCTTAGACCAGGGGTAGGCAAGTTCGGTCCTAGAGAGCCGCAGTCCTGCAGAGTTCAGCTCCAACCCTAATCAAACACACCTGAACAAGCTAATCAATGTCTTCAGGATTACTAAGGCTATAGGCAGGTGAGTTTTGTTTTCAGGGTTGGAGCTGAACTCTGCAGGACTGCGGCAGCTCTCTAGGACCGATCTTGCCTACCCCTGTCTTAGACAAACAAAACTTTTCTTCAAATTGTGAATGGATTATGCAGAGATACCTAGCAAAGGGCGCTCCCCTTATAGCACAGCTGATTTTGACCATAGACTATATGTATTTTATATGTCTATGATTTTGACAGTTGACAGGAAATGACTGAGCTGGCTTATCTAAAGCCAGGAAGTAACCATGCGTATAGTCCATTAATGGTACAAAATAAGAATTATTATTGTTGTTGTTACTATTAAGGTATATTAATTATTTTTTATTAATGGTAATAATTGACAGCTGGCATAAATATTGCTTCATTTAATATATTGTCAAGCTATTGCTAAAACATTGTAAAAAAAAAAAAAAAAAAAAACATTTCCTAAATTGAAGAAAAATATTTAATAAAACCACATCAAAATCAAATAAATTTTGTGCATGTGCAAACAGTGTTTATTCAGTGCAGTTTAATTTCTGGTGAATCCAGGAAGAACAGTGGTAAAATATTCTTTCAGATTTGGTATGCATTACTAATTCAAGGCTTACTGCTTAACAGTAAAAAAACAAAGTGAGATGACAATCTCTACACTGTAAAAAAAAAAAATCCTACTTTCATACAGCATACTTGATCAAATGCTTACATTTTGTATGAAATTTTTTTTTTTAAGGTTAACATTTTATAACTGTAAAATACACTACAGATTTATATTATGCAGTGTTGGGGAGTAACTAGTTACATGTAACGGCGTTACGTAATTTAATTACAAAATAAATGGAACTGTAATCAGTTACAGTTACTAAGAAAAAATGTGTAATTAAATTACAGTTACTTATGAAAATGTTAACGATTACAAAGGGGATTACATTTGAATATTTACACACATCCACATACAGATTTAATTGATTTTATCCCCAAATTGCACTGATTACTCTGAGACAACAGTGGTAAAATATTCTTTCAGATTTGGTATGCATTACTAATTCAAGGCTTACTGCTTAACAGTAAAAAAACAAAGTGAGATGACAATCTCTACACTGTAAAAAAAAAAAATCCTACTTTCATACAGCATACTTGATCAAATGCTTACATTTTGTATGAAATTTTTTTTTTTAAGGTTAACATTTTATAACTGTAAAATACACTACAGATTTATATTATGCAGTGTTGGGGAGTAACTAGTTACATGTAACGGCGTTACGTAATTTAATTACAAAATAAATGGAACTGTAATCTGTTACAGTTACTAAGAAAAAAAAATGTAATTAAATTACAGTTACTTAAGAAAATGTTAAAGATTACAAAGGGGGTTACATCTGAATATTTCCTGTAAAAAGCTAGGATATGTTGAATAAAATTAATTTGCTCCTTTGCCTGTTTTTGATGTGCACGATGCCGTCTGCCAATTAAAGGCCGTTTAGTAAAGCGATGCTATTCTGATGCTTTTGATTGGTTCTCGTTTGAATTTCCAGCGCAGCACGCCTACTAATTACATCAATCCACATTAACGCTGAAAGCTTTAGGCTACAACCTGTCTGAGAGGTGATTAACTGGTTAGAAATTCGCTAGAAATTTAGAAAAGTAGTCAAATGTAACCAGTTACATTATTTTAAAAAAGCAATTGAAACAGTTACACTACTTATTACATTTTAAACAGGATAACTTGTAATCTGTAATCCATTACATTTCCAAAGTAACCTTCCCAACACTGATTGTGGAATAAAAACTCCATAAACTACTGAACTCATAAAAACAAACTGCATTTGTGCTCACGTGTCGAGCATGTTTGAGCTTTCCTTTGAAAAAGTTACACTACTATTACATTTTAAATAGGGTAACTTGTAATCTGTAACCTATTACATTTCCAAAGTAACCTTCCCAACACTGATATTATGCAAGTGGTGTGTTATAAAGGAAAATGGCAGGGTTTATCAAAAAAATGACCAATGGGTCCCATCATACAACCAGACTGTATCTGTGTTTCCACTTCTTGTTATCTCATAGACATCATCATTTCAGCTCAGTGATCACCAGGGTATGTGTATTTGGTACAAAGGGACTCTGCTGCTGCACACAACCACCAAATGATATGGTGTTTGCGTCATAAAACAAATTAATCTTAATATTTGGATAGCGTTTCCCCTCCAAGGCGTTTTAGGTATTTAACCATAAATCACAATAACATCCAGAGCTCCAGACTCTTGAGATGCACTTAAAACTATGAATCCATTAACTTTATTCAGCATCATTCGCACCAACCATTTTAATACACTCTACTGCAGCCATCTATAAGCATGTTGCTATTGCAAGGGATTGAATCAAGTTTATGAAATAAATCACACAGTGTATTACACCTCCAAAACCTGCAGTAGAAAGGGATATGTGATCAGGAGTAATATCATTGCTTTTTATGCTGTCTGGTTACAAAGTGCACAGCTTAATTGATATCAAGCATTATGATTGAATCCAGAGCACACAGAATTATATTTGGTTAGTAAAGTCTTCATAAGAAGATTTTTAATGCACTTCTTGGTCTAAACTCCTATAGTGTAAAGATACTTGCCGCATTGTCTCGCTTCACCAGTGGAGCAAATAGCATTTATGCATTACCCTACCAGAATGCTCAGCAGGGTTTGGATTAATGGTTTATGGCAGGGTTCCTCAAATCTTGCCCTGGAGGGCCAATGCGCTGCAGAGTTTAGCTCTAACCCTGATCAAACTCACCTACCTGTGATTTTCTAATGATCCTGAAGACATTGATTAGCATGCTCAGGTGTGTTTGATTAGGGTTAGAGCTAAACTCTGCAGGAAAGTGGATCTCGTGGGCCAGATTTGAGGATCCCTGCACTAGAATCCTAATCATCAATTAATTCACTACAAAATGGTTCATAGGATGTATCTCACTCCTAGGAAACGATATTTAATGAAGCTTTCTTCATCTTCCAATTGTAATTTCTGCTCAGGAAACTCTATAGGAACCTATAGACATATGTTTTGGGATTGCCCTGAAGTTAATCATTTCTGGAAACAGGCATCTAAGACTCTGAAGGACATACTGGAAGTTGATATATCATGCTGCCCTAAGCTTTTGCTTTTAAATGATGACTCATCTTTCGGTTTCTCTCGGTCTCAGAAAAAATTGTTATTCTCTGGATTAACTGCAGCAAAGTTCCTTGATTATTACGCTGGAATTAGAGTATAGTTCCTAGCCATATCGGCCTAGAAAATTGCAACTTTTCATTTTCCGTCGGTCTTGGTACACGATGTAACTACAGAAGAGTCACGTTTTAAATAGGAAAAATATAGAAACTCTTTGGTCTTTTTTGAGCGAGATGCTAACGGTCTAATCAGATTCAATGATCTATGCTAAGCTGCAGCTAAAAGTGCTACCGCCAGACCCGGAGATCGGCTGAATGGATTCGAAAATGGTAAAACTCAACTGTTTAACTCTAGGGGAGTTGGAAAATGAGCCTATTTTCAAAAAAAGTGGAGTGTTCCTTTAAGGTCAATTCATAAAATGTAAATGCTCAAGCTCTTTAAAGGTTGATTCTGATTGGCTATCAATATAATTTTGAAAGTTGAATCATTCTCGTTATAGTTGTGATATGGACTTTCCTATTCTCAAAGAATTAGAATGATTATTACAACTATAACTATAAACATTTTATAGTTTTAGTCATTGTCATTGGTGTTGTTGCATACTCCGCCATTCTGTGTACCCTGTCTAGCTGTGTGAACAGCCCATTATTTTGCCACTTTAAATTTCACAGTGGATAGATTTTGATGTGCTAAACTCAGTTATGTATGGTGCCTAGCAACCAAAGATTATCAACCACATTAGATATGAACACACTAAGGGTCTTTCTCTGAACAGAAGGGCCTTCCTTCCTCCCTTGAGCTTTCATGCCCCATACTGAGTCCCTGAATGTCATATGACATAAATAGTCATCATCTTAGTAACCTGAGAGCCATGTTTACCATTATTAGCAGAGCTCCTTCACACCCTATAACAAGTTCAACAGAACGGTTATGGTGGCTTGCGAATGACTGTGCTAAGTCTACCAGTAATGAGGTGTCGGGTACGAGGGCGATTGTGACTTGACATTATTGGCAAAATATGTTTGGTCTCATGCTGGAATTATTGGACTGTAATAGTTTGATCATTTGCCACTTAGATGTCTTAGTTTGGGAGAAGAAAATGCTTCCTTTATCTTTTGTTGTTGTTTTCAAAGGCCATATGTCCAATCAAACTCATTCACCTGTCAATTTAGTAGTCAGATTAGGCAGATGAACAGGTTTTTGTGACATGGCCTGATTTGTGAAAATCACAAGCACATTTATGTGAGGTAAAAGAAAGCATGAACCATACTGTATTAAATATAGATTCAGCTGCAGTATGATTTGCACCGACCAATGTCAAGTGTTAAATGATACTATATAGCGAAGAGTACAAGAAATGTCACATGACATAAACAAGTCTGCCTTAAGGTGCCAGAATATATTAAAGCAATCAGACACACATTTTACAATTCCTGAGAGACAATTAAACAAAATATTTAAATTATGAGGTGCAATTATTTTCTTTTTCTTCAGGGCCAGGAGCACATCGTCAGAATGGACCGGTGACAGATGATGCCGAGGCTCAGAGGAGGTGCGGACCGTCTCTAATGACACTTACTTTTTCTGTTAATCAAACATTGGACACTGGCCTGAATTATACCATATGCTCTCTTTTTAAAGTGAAGTGTGTAATGATTTTGTTCTGATTCCCCTGAAAGGTGTAAACACTTTTTCTCTGTGGTACCTTCAAAATAGTCCTGTTTAAGCATCCCACAGCAAGAGTGACTCAATCAAAGGCATGAATTTGGGTCGGGACTATCTGTTTGCTCAACCAATAGCAGATGGTGTTTGGGAAACCAATTCAAAAACTAAATTTCACTTGGTACCACTAGAGACACTGAAATTACACACTTAATTTTTAACATTACTGGTCAGAAAGTGTAGTGTTCTGTGCATTACCGTTTCGACAATTACTAATCAAATCATCGATTTTAAACTCACTTCTGTTTTTTTTTTCACACTATTTTTTTAATCACTTCACATATTTGTTGTCATGAAGATTGAGAACATTTCTTAAACGCTGTCATAATACAAGTTTAGATTGGGTTCTGCCCTCTAGTGGACAGATGAAAAGCTGCACTCTGTTGATGCATGAACCTTAAGTGCACAGTACAGCCTAGCATTTTTAAAACCCACAGAGCTGAACAGAACAATGTGTGAACACACATGATTGTTTACTCTCCAGTGAGCTTGTCTTTGTGTCAGTTTCATACGGTGGATTGAGAATGTTTAGATTTCTCTTTGCCCAACATCATTAAGTGAGATAACATTTGTTTCTAGGCAAATGATGGACCAGCATCAGATGCAGATGGAAAGAGAACGACGAACATCTGGCTCTGCAGGTAGACTAAAGATGCCACACCTCTGTGGAATGTGATATGAGACTGCACAGTGTGCAATTAAGAGATACACAGACACACACTCATTAAGCCACCCACAGAGTAACCCTGCAGACTGCTTGGAGAAGTGTTAACACTAAGGAATATCAAATTCCCTGGCCACAGAACAGATCCCTAGTCCAAACAGCACATGCTGCCCATCCTCTCTCATACACACACATTCTCTTTCTGTTTCTGCCCCTGCTTCAGCATCATTTCAGCCAAGACAGTCGCCTTTCATAATGCCATTAACAGCATTTGTGAGTTCTGTTTTGGTGAATCTCATGAAACATGTCAAGAAAATGTTAAAATCTCATTTCATCCCCAAACTAAAAGAAAGGAAAAATAAATAATGTTTTACTGAAAATAAATAGATAAATAAATAAAATAACCATGTTTTAAGGACAATTAAGATTTTTTTCTTTGTGCATTATTTCTTTGTGATAATCCCTATTGTCATTACTGTTATAAAGATACTGTAATCCAACATAATAATAATAGTAATCCAACATAAGAATAAAAATAATATATAATAAATTTTATATTTTATATAATAAATTTACATTTTTATTATTTAAATGGTCAAGTAATATATCTATACCTGACAACTAATTGAATTATTACATTTTGTATATTTATTTATAAAAGCATATCATGTATTTGTTCTATTAATTTACATTTACTTTTAAAAAATGATTCCAGAATACTTAATTACTTTTAGTAATTTTTGTAATGTGAATCTAATGAGAATAAGAATTTTTTTTAAAAACATCTCAAAACTAAAACATCCAGATGCATTATTGTAAAGAGAATTTGGGAGGGCGTTGTTTTATTGTCATTAAAATAGTGTTACTATGAAACAAAATGTTGGTCATAAAATATGCTTAATTTTAATTGTAATTTCTCCATTTATCTTTTTCTGAAATCTGTCTGATCTAGATGCTTTTGTGAGATTCACCTGTTTGCAAGGCATGCAACATGCTTTAAAAATCGTATATTTGGCTCACATTTCATCTTTTTAAGTTTCTTTGTACACTTTGATGCTTGATTTTCATCACTGTCATGTTTCTCTCTTTTCGTTTGTCATTTGTGTTGTCTTTTTCTCTGTTTCTCAGTCTCCACCCTTCAGTTTAAAGTATCAGCATCCGCCTCTCAGTCCGAAACCACGCTGCATGACCTCAGACAGTATCGGGCTAACACTCTTCCCCCTTCCTATGCTCACCTTAACCCCACGCAACCCTCCCCCCACACCTCCTCTTCCTCCCAGGAACGAGAGAGTGGCTACCGCACTGTGGACTCCCCTCAAAAAAAGGCACAGCAGCTTTCCCAGCTTTCCACCTCTCTGGCTTCTGCTTTCTCCCCCGTGCAGCCAGGTATCACCCCTCCACCTCGCAATGTCAAGCAAATCCCTCTTTCCCCTCCATCGGCCCACCAGGACCCCAAACATGCTACATGGTCCTCCACCCACATGTACGCCCCATTACCCACAGCATCGCCACCTGTTATAATGGCAGTGCCAGTCAAACAACCTGCCCTGCCTGTCGCCCTCCCCTTGCCGCCCCTAAACAACGGCCCAACCTGTGGCTCCAAAGCTCCCGCTAACACATCCCAATTGGAGCCTATAACACACCACCAACAGTCGTCCAGTGGCCCGGCAGAGGAGTACTGCCCGTACCAAAACCCTCCTACACTGGTCACCTCTGGAGCTCCGTCGCACCCACACTATCCCATACAAGAATCTTCCCCCCTGCCCCCTCTCATTGGCCAGCCCGTCCAAGGCTCTGCCCTCCACCAGCAGCAGCTATACCAGGCCACACCCCCATTCAACACCACAGCCACCTCTCACACTACTCTGTGCGAGGGGGCAACGCCCAAGACATCTCCCTCTCCTGTTTATCAGAACGCCACAGCGTCCAGCAGTAAGTATTTCAGACCCCCATCAGCTACCCCCCTCTGTAGTTTATTGTCCACCACCAAAAGACTTCACACACCTATTCCGGGGGAACTGGGCTGATGACATGTTGATCTCAAAAACTGTCCAAAGTGAACAGTACGGTTTTTGTACTGAAACCATATGTAAATACTGGCCCGCTACAATTGTTAATGAGGCTGTGGACTTTTGTCTGTGTTATACAACAAAATCACAGCAGCTCATTTGAACAAACGGCAGTTGCCTCACCTTCTATTTTCTGAGTAGAGGAAGGATGATTTAATATTATAAAGTAAGCATTCATACATCGCATTGATGTTCATGTGTGTTTGCTCAAAGGTGATTTGTTAATATTGTTTAAATGGTGTGTCATACCTTAAACTAACCCCCGTTGTTCCATTTTTGCTTTTGCTGTTTGCTGATCATATTTTCGAAGTTACAATGCTTTGTTCTATCTCACATGATTATGTAAATGCAACTGTATGCAGGGCTCGACATTAAGGATGGTCTGCTGACCCAGGGCCAGTGTGAGAGTGTTTGGGCCACTTGACAGACCAGTGTCACTTGTCCTTTTTGTTGCTCCACTGAACGTTCATTAAACTTGTACATCTACTTTGCAAATTTGAACACTTGGTTTTCTGTGATGTATTATTATGCAAATTCTGCTGATTTGTCTCCAAAATAATATTATCTAATGTCTTATCTAATATTACTAATGCGAATAATAAATTCGAAAGTACTAGCCCCACTGAGCCAGCAGAAAAAGAAATTGTTACTGCTGAGTCTGTTTGATTTGATTTTGATTTTCCTCGTTTACAATTCTGCTTTCTACAATTTTGCCAGTGATGCGCAACTTCACCTTTAAGTCAGCACAAATGCATTGAAGCTTGTTTCCACTACAGAATTTTAAAAAAAGAATAGCAACTTTTTATCTAACAATTGAGACTTTTTTTCTCAGAATTGCAAGTTATAAAATCAGAATAGCAGGAAATTAAACTTGTTGCAATTGCAAGGTTATATCACAATTCTGAGGAAAAAAAAGTAAGAATTGTGAGATTGTAAACTCACAATTGTGAGAAAAAAACGTCAGAATTGTGAGATGAGTCGCAATTACCTTTTTTATTTTTTATTCAGTGGTGGAAACAAGCTTCCATACAAATGTTCCCCATTGCAGTGTATTTTATGTCAGTGCATTTGTAATTAGGCATTCAGTGTAGCATACAACAGTGATACTTTCCTTTCTTCCAGCAGGTCCTCCTGTTCCACCGGGTCATCCTTCCATGCTCTCATCCACCCCTCCCGTTCACCCCCCTACCTCAGCATCTATGGCGGGTCCACCAGCCCCG
>NW_015666800.1:1788808-1810110 GCF_001515625.1 Sinocyclocheilus rhinocerous
GGGCCTCCCCCACCCGGGCCTCCACCACCCGCCACAGGGCCCCCTCCTACCCCGCCTCCACTGCCGGCTGGTGGAGGTTCTGCTCCGTCAGGTCTGGCTGCAGCTCTAGCTGGTGCCAAGCTGCGAAAAGTTCAGCGGGTGAGTGGCACTTATCTTTCTCAAACCTCAACATGTTTCACATATTTCTTTTTTTTTTTATGCAAAAAGTTAAATAATAGTATCTTGCTGCCTAATTATTTCATGTTTTATCTTTTCTAGACAGAGGAAAGCAGTAGCAAGAACGATGCCAATCGCTCCAGTGGAGGCAGTGGAGGAGGTGGAGAGGGTCTCATGCAGGAGATGAATGCCCTTTTAGCACGGAGGTCAGAACGCCTCCATTTCCTGTCCTATTTTTTTCCATAACTAATGACCCATGACTTGTGGTAATACAAATTTTGATTGTTAAATATGATCATTCTGTAGGAGGAAGGCCTCAGAGAAACCAGAAGACAGTCTAAATGTATGACTTTTGTACACTATTTGTCAAAACGCACACTGATTGTGTATTTCTGTTCAATTCCTTTCATTGTATATTACATCAGTCTGATATCTCTTTCTTGCAGGAGGAGTCGAATGGATCGCCTTCATCTTCTCGTGGACAAAATTCAGGTGGTGTTTTTTTAATTACAAAACCATTTTTTTGTTAATTTAGCAATGTATACTGTATATACACTACCATTCAAAAATTTGAGGTCGGTAATTTTCTAAATATTTCTAAAAGAAGTCTCTAATGCTTAACAATGCTACATTTTTGATCAAATATACAGTAAAAACTAATATTGTGAAATTATATTATAATTTAAAATAATTGTTTATAATTGACTTTTCAGCATCATTACTCCAGTCTTCAGTATCACGCGATCCTTCAGAAATCATTCTAATATGCTGATTTGATCAAGATACATTTCGTATTATTTTTGAAAACAACTGTATTTTTGTGGAAACCGTGATACATTTCTTTTTTTAGGATATTCAGAAAACTAAAAACCTTTTAGTAAAAATATATTAATTTGATCATATATTTTGTATGGTAAATTATGAGATGTATTTAGATTTGGTGAGCAAAATAAAAATGTTTCTGAATGTTCTCCTCAGATCCTGTGAAGAAGCCATGGGAACGAGCAAACTCTGCAGACAAGTCTTCAGCTGTGTCAAGGTATTTTTAACAGGTTTACTATGCAGTAAACATTTCATTCCTCACTCTGTTCTGTGAGTTCTTTGTCTCTTGACACTTGACTTCTTGTTTCTTGTTATTTTAAAACATTTAGTTCCTTTAAAATTGACATTTGTTGAGGCATTCCCCGAAGGATTGCACCAGAGCAGTGAAATGAATGATTTGATCAAGCTTAGAGTTTGTGAGTAATGTGAGTAAATGTCTGTTGCTCAGTTGCCAATACAAATGGTCATGTTAAGGAAGTAAAGCCCTGGGCAACATGAGCCTGGAATGACCTAAATGCAAACAAAGCCGGTTCTGCTCGCTTACGGACAACCACAAAATGTAGGTTTTATGTTTTGTGTAAGCTTGCATCGAATGTTTGTGTAAACACATGGAAAATGACCTCTTTGAACTCTGAAAAAGAACCGGTTATAAAAACTGAGATTGCATCAAAAAGCAATATTAATATTTAATATATCCACACGTTTTTTTAAAAGCAAACATGACTTGCAGGTACATTTTTGATCATTCAAATTGCATTTAAATATTTATGATGAACATTGTACAGGGCAAAACCAATCGGAAGCACCAGTGATGCTGAGTCATTTGACTTTGACAGAATGAAACAGGTTAGTTCAGAATATCTTTCAAAATGGCATATTATTGTGCTGTATATTGTGTAAAAAATGAGGACAGACTGGCCTGCTAACGATGATAAAATCTGTTGTGTTCAAAAGGAGATCTTGGAGGAGGTTGTGCGGGAATTGCAGAAAGTAAAAGAAGAAATCATCGATGGTAAGTTTTAGGATGCATGATCACTCAAAAAAAAATTATACGTATCTTTTCAGTTCTTGAGAATAATAAACATTTTTCTCTTTTTCGTTCAGCCATTAGAAGGGAACTGCTGAGAATTGACTCCACATAGTCTTAAGAAATGTCAACGACTACGACAAATGACGACTGAAGGTTCGGGGAAGTACAGGAAAGCGCACATGAAAATGTTCTCGCAGCATGTCTGCAACGTTATGGAAAATTCAGTTGCAGAAATCTTGTGCAGATACAAGGCATTATTGAGAAGGACAAGGGAAAGCGGAGGAACAGAAGGAATTGGAGCGAGTGATTGTGTGTAGGGATGAGTGAATGAACAAGCAAATGGAAATATAGACCTTCACACTGAAATTTCTATTTCCTCCAGTATGAACGTTGAGACAGTCCACTGTGCAGCTTGCTGCTCTCGCTCTTTCAAGTCTTAAAGTCAACAAATTGGAAATCGATGAAGATATTTTTGTTTTCTAAGTTTTTATCATTTCATTGGTCATTGTTATTATTGTTAAGAATTGTATTATATTAAATGAGAGAGATACAAAGTTGCACGACAGCCTTTTATATTTTATATTACTGCTCTTATTCTTTGGTTTTAAGTACAAACTGCACACATTTGTGCTAAACTGTCAGCAAACTACTATAGTTGAAACAGTTTGAGACATTTTGGTTATTTTGTTTGTTTGTTTTTTGGCCAATGCAGAAGTTCAGTAGAACTGATTTGGAGGTATGAGGTTAAATATAGACGCTCTTTTAATGAGCTCAAGAGATGGACATGGAAATATATACGTGTAATATATATATATATATATATATACACACACATAACGTTATTGAAAGTGGCTTAAAGTGGAAGTGAAGCAGTCAGTTAAGTTAACATGATTTAGTTAAGTGATTTCCACTTTGATAAAAAAAATATATAACAAACATGATTAATGTAACCATTTTAAAGAAAAAAGGATGTTTTGTTACAGCTTTTGCAGCAAGGGCGCCGCCATCTTGCAGTACTACCGCGTGTGACGTCACGGGGTTGGTTCACTCCGATAGCCAGTGAAGTAATACAAGCATTTCTTTACATTTGAACACACAAAGGTTATTTTAACACACAAATAATTTGGTTTTCACCATAATTTGCATGAATATTCAACATCAAACTGTCTATATGCTAAGTTTTGATCGTGGTATCCCAAACATTGTTTTCATAATGTGAGGCGCAACGTGATGTAAACAAACAACACTTAATGCAATATCATTCGCAATTTATTGTTATGTCAGACCATTAAGACATATGCATTACACTGACTGGTTCATGTTGTATGTATCATATTTTATGTTCACCTGCGAATATTAGCCTGAATACAAACAGCTTTCCTGCTGTTAACAGGACATGTGTTTAACTAATCACCTATCTGAACAATCGGACCAGTGCTGCTTCCTCAAAGTTTATCATTCTCATGTGTTTTATGCCTTGTCAGTTTAAATATTAAAGTGTTTTAAGCCATTCAAGCATGAGACAGCATGAAATAGCCTAGATCTCAATGCGGTACTTACACGCTGTGATAGACCTTTTCACACACAAAAAGCCACAGTTGGGCGCTGACGGCACGTGAGTAGGCTACCAAATTTAGCTTTTTTTCGCGCCTTCATCAGCAAATGCACACAAAAGCACGTCGGAATGACAGCTAGTGTTGAGGAGTATCCACGTAAACGAGTATTGTTTCCGATCCGCACTTTACCCCAAACCAGCAGGTTCACGACGACTTCAACCCCTCTAATACTGCTCGGTCCCATCGCCGTATCGGCTCAAATGCATAGGCAATTGCACTTATTATGGACTTAACAGTGCTTTCAATGTAATCTTCCTCCATTTCAAAACAAGCGTGTGTTCAAAATGTAAAGAAATGCTTATATTACTTTACTGGCCAAAGGAGCGAACCAACCCCGTGACGTCACACGCGGTAGTAGGCCTACTGCAAGATGGCGGCGCACTTGCTCCAAAAGCTATAACAAAACAACCATTTTTCTTTACAATGGTTACATTAATCATGTTTGTTATATATTTTTTTATTAAAATGGAAGTTATTTTCCTAAATAATGTAAACTTGACTGACTGCTTCATTTGCACTTTAAAATATTAGGTGAATTGTTTGAACGTACAATGTATCCTGGTTTAATTAGGTTGATCCTGATTTTTAAATTTGATGTTGATATTTCACAGCAATTACAATTCAATTAAACGTTGAAAGTGTGAGATTGATGGAATTAAAAGAATTTAAAAAGATTTTCTTTTTAAACAGTTTTGTCTCATGCTTCTATTAAAAACATTCTCATTGAACATTAAAAAACGACCCCTTACAAAATCTCTCTGCCATCATTCAGATTCATCATGTAAGATAAGAATTTATTGAAATACATTGTGCTGAACAAATCTATTCCACAACAATATGGTGTTCATAGTTAAACCTTCACAGTGCAAACAACAGAATGTATTAAACAAAAATATTTAAAGACTTCTAGTTATACAACAGTGCATAAAACAATTAAATATTCAGTTTTCAAAAAAGCCTCTGATGAAAAGGCATTTTAAGTCCACTTAATCATTTCATCTCAGCACTTCTTTCCCCGGGTACATATTAACTGGCATCTCAGTAGTTGGATTTAGTTGAGAAAGTGGCAAAGGTGATAATCACAAATAACTGCATTGATATTAAACATGGATACTATAAGAACAACAAAAGATCTAAACAAAGTTTCATGTCTTAATTAGGAATGAGTGTATGGAAAGAATTTGAGAAGATTAGCTGGGCTTTGATGCATCCAAACAGTAAACCACAAATCATGTAACAGTCCCAGGCGCAGGGAATGTGCAGTTATTGTTCAAACATTGTACAGATGGATCTATATGATGAAATGCTGTGACAGAATGAAAAGGGTATGCAGGTTCACGCGTGAAAGGGTTTGTTCCTTTTTAATTTAATGCCTGCAAGTGCCTCACAGATTTGTGTAGAACTTTGTGTAAATACCTTATATATTTGGTTAGATCAGTAGTCTAATACCTAATTCATTCCTTTTTGCCAAGTTTGTATTGTCTCTTGATTCTGGCGTAGGGGCCGATGGCATCATCAAATACAAAGTCCCAGAGCACTCGCATCCAGGAAGTGTGTTGAGGGAGTGAGTCATAGTACTCTGCTGCAATTCTCTTGACCTGCAAAATGGGAAAGGTCCGTAAATAACCAGAAACGTTGATAATGAGATTTCAGTTTATATACAATACAGTATGTGAACCAAAGAATACGAACAAAATACAATGCAGCGAATAATTATACTTTACGGTTAAAATTTTACCAGATACAGTGCACTGCATGAGTAATCAGTTTACAGACATGCCTTGGGGTTCTTTCACACTGAAGGTGTGATGTCTATAAGCTATAAATGCAATTAAATTGCCTTATGGACACTGATATCAAATATTAGTCTTTCTAGTTAGTCTCACACATTCTTCCTTTTAATCAGTAACATTGTCAAAATCAATAGAAGGTTTTACATTCCCATGACATTTCCACTTAAGCTCTAATCTGAAAAGTACACTTCCTGAGAAGTATTAAAATTCTGGGGCCGGATTCACTAAAATCATCTAAAGAAAGAAGTTCATTAGCTTAAGCAAAAAAAAAAAAAAAAGTTAAGAAAATGTTTGAGAAATAAAAAGTTTTGGAATTGAACTTATGAACTTCTTGGAATTTATCTTAAGAATAAAATTACAGGCTTTGGTGTTATCTGATTGTTTGGCAACTTTAAACTACTTTTCATTAAAAGAAAAGAAATGGCAATAGAGATGTACAATATATTGGTTACATATCGGTTATTAGTCAATAATCATGATTATTTTATTTTATTGTATTAGTCAGTATTGGATATTTAATTTTGTGTGCTCATTTCCTTTAATTTTACATTTAGATTACATTTGCCGTCATCAATTCGCTGTCATCTTAAAACATTGATTTATTGTTCACTGAATATCCATGAATGCTTAAATATTCATTTTCATACTATATATTATATTATGATGCCTAAATTCACTTGCAATGTGTAAAAGCAAATTATTTCATTTGTTTTATTTTTCAACAAAACAAAAAAAAAAAGTATAATTTTAATATCTGCCACAATCATGGTCTTATTGTATTGGCCAGAATTTTAATACCGCATATTCCTAAAAACACAGAAATATAGCCCAACTCATACCTCAGGTAATTTGCTGCCAGGAATGCTGGGGAAGTCATGGTGCTCCATATGGTATCCTACATTGAAGGTTATTAAGTTGAGAGGGCCGTAATAAGAGTAGGTTTCATGACCTTTCATAAACATGTAGTGCTCAGCGATGAAGTGTCCAGAGATGGGATGCAGGCCCATACACAGTATAGAGCCAGCGATGAGGTAGACTATGGGCTTGAGACCCCAAAAATAGTAGATGATAATGTCTACCACAAACTGCACGACCGCATTCAGCATCTCCAACCTGGTCACGGGCTTGGGGTTCACCACCAACGGACGGAGCGCATAGAACAAAGGCTGGAGAAAGAGCCAGAGCACCTTTCTGGCTGGGGTGCAGAAGAACCAGCCCTCAAGGTCGGTAGGAATATCTACGTCCAATCCATCTCCTCCGAGATAACGATGGTGGTCGATGTGGTACTTCTTGAAGGATGCTGAATAAGGCAAGCCAATCGGGAGATTGGCGAACATGGCGAACCAGCGGTTCCAGCGTGCCCTTTTAGTGCCAAAGGCCACATTGTGTGAAATGTCATGGATGGCTAGGGTCAAAGAGTGGTTGATGCAGCCACCGAACGCATATGCCCAAAACAACACCCATTTCCAGGAGACCTCATGGACCATGTAACACGCCAGGAGCTGGGTGAGTACCATCCCTGACACGACCCACTTCAGCTGGGGATCATGACCCATCAAAGACTTGATTTCAGGATACTTTGCTGAAGAGAAAGAACAATGTTAAAAACATGAGATGATATCTTTGAATAGTAATTATATTTAAAAATCTTATGCTCACCAAAACATCAAAAATGATCAAAAATAAAAGAATATTGTGAAATATTACCATTTAAAATAACCGTTTTCTATTTAAATATTTTTTTTAATGTAATTTATTCCTGTGATGCAAAGTACTCATAAGTTCAGCGGCATAGCAGCTATAAGAGCAATTCGCACAAGCATTAGACTACTGCAAACACGCTGTAAAGGACAGCGGTCTCACCTGCATCCTGGATTAACCATACACTCACTGCCAGCATTCATGTCGGTGCTTGTCTCCAGACTGCATTAACAGCAGCCATTCAGCACCGCAGACACATGGATAGGTGACGGCACTATCGCCTAGTAATGTTTACCCCAGGATACGTGACATCCACAGTGTGAGCACTGCACCATCACAGGGTGCTGGTGGCCAAATAATGCATGCGGCAGCAACACAGACACTATTACATAATGTTGGAACTGGTGGCAAGCCTAACCATGCTGTGCGGTTAATGGTGGCGATCGTGCCAACACCTGTACTTCTGTCCACTGTAGCGGCGATGAGTGAGAGCAAAGCAAAGCACTCTGCCAAAGCCGCAGCCATCAGCCTGAGTGCTTCCTGAGAACTCTTAAAAGGCAGAAACTTCTCTGCTCGAAATGAATGGAAGTATAAGTTACAAACTGTGAGCACCCCTGTGAAATGCGAGCTCGCATCACAACAAAGCCCAGTCGCATTCTCTGGATGGTTCAAACATTCCATGAATGTACACATTCGAGGAACACTGGACTAATGAAATGCAGAATTATGCAGACTAATTGACATGCAACAAGCTTATTGGTGCATACAACATTAAACCAGCTCTTACGAGTGACAATATATTCACAACGTCCAGCATAAATCTGTTTCGAGAAGAACCAAGATCATAAGCACAAAATCAGGGCAGATTGCTACAGCTGTAGTGCCTGAATCAGGGGCGTTCTTAGGGGGGTGCAACAGGTGCGGTCGCACCGGGACCCGCGCTTGAGGGGGCCCCGCGTCGAATGGACCGAGGGGGGCCCCGCGTCAGCCAAGGACGGCCCTGGCCTGAATACTACTGAAATAATAGAACACAGAAAGCTGCAGCATGAATGCTCATCAGTTTTGCATATGCAGTAGTTATTAGTGCTAGCAATGGCACTGCATATCAGCCTATACGACCTAGTTGAAACACGTGCCAGAGAGGGGCGTGGCCACAAATATCAAAGAGCATGTCACGCCTCCGTACAATCCGACATGGACAGAAGCACTTAACTTTATGCTTTTATTTGGAACTTTATCTTACCTGAAAAAAAGAGAATACTTCACACCCACATGAGAAAACCGCGTCAAAGCCGGAGTTCAACACAGAAGGCAGTGGAAGCAAGTGGCCGAAGCATTTTATATAGCACAGACTGCCGCTTTGAGATGGGGGGGCTGCTTATATCGCATGAGCGAGTGAGTGGCTAACGCTTTCTACTCTATACATGGCCAATCACCGTTCTGAGGTGGGGGGCTGCTTACTGCTTAGAGTGAGTGAGCGATCGAAGCGCTTCCTCCTCTGTGCACAGCAGGTCACAGCACTGAGATTTGTGCATGGCAAACCGCTGCTCTGAGGCAGTGGGTACTTACAGGTGCATCTCAATAAATTAGAATGTCGTGGAAAAGTTCATTTATTTCAGTAATTCAACTCAAATTGTGAAACTCGTGTATTAAATAAATTCAGTGCACACAGACTGAAGTAGTTTAAGTCTTTGGTTCTTTTAATTGTGATGATTTTGGCTCACATTTAACAAAAACCCACCAATTCACTATCTCAACAAATTAGAATATGGTGACATCCCAATCAGCTAATCAACTCAAAACACCTGCAAAGGTTTCCTGAGCCTTCAAAATGGTCTCTCAGGTTGGTTATTCTGCCTCAAAATGACTTGATTTCATTCATTGTTGTTATAGTTGATAGATTGTTCATTCAGTCCTTTTTACCTGTAATACTTTGACAACAGCCATGAATGAAATCAAGTCATTTTGAAGCAGAAAGAACAGTTCACTTTTTGGCAAATGTAAAACTGCATTTTATGGGTTTTATTGGCCATTTAAAAAAGGTATTTCAACAGGTAAAAAGGACTGAATGAACTAGAATCTATCAAATATAACAGCAATGAATGAAATCAAGTCATTGAGGCAGAAAGAACAGTTCACTCAATAAGTAGTGTCTGTAGGCTAATCACTTTTTGGGAAGTGTAAAACGGACGGACGCGGACGGCAATCAGTTTTCGGCAGACGATCAATTTTCGGCATGGCACCGGCAACTTTGCTTCTGTACACAGCAGACTGCTGCCCTGAGGCGGGGGGCTTGCTTATTATTGTGCTCTTGAGTGAGCGACTGGATGTTTTTCCATGCCCGGAGAGGGTTGGGTGAGACGAATGCGGACGCTTAGTCGGCATGAACTCATCACCGGAGTCCATAAGGTCCACCTGTTATTGATGACAGACGGACTCACGCAGCGCTGCTTCTAAGTGGGCATCGCCCAGGCAGAAACACAGCGGTCCGGAAGGCATCTGAAAGAAATGCCATACTTACTGGAACGCTGCAGGGGAGCGGCAATCCAGGCATCATCCCCCAGATAAGCATACCTCAACGGTGAGCTGTAGATGGCTTCTTGTAGCTGAAGGAGAAAATTCTGAGGCAAAGGTTGTTAGCGCCACCTATATTGTACGCTTGAACGCCATTGGCAGGCAAATTATCACCCGTGAGATTTCATAAGGCTTCAATAGATTCGAGGAAGGAGGGGATAACCCAAAGTGACATCTTCGATGACGCAGTTGAGACCGACTCCAGAGGGAACTTAAAATATATGGCAACAGAAAACAGTTATTTTAAATTGTAATAATATTTCACAATAACCGTTTTTACTGTATTTGATCAAATTGGTAAGCATAAAATAACTCAATTAATCCAAACGTTTGGTGACCAGTACACACACATTTATATGCATACATGTATGCATTTATGTGCATATAAATAAAAAAATCTGAATTTTATCATCTGAAAGAGATGACCAAAGGGCCATAAAACACAGCTTTGAATGAAATTGTTTTATTATAGAAGCATGAAAGACCACAGAGTGATATGAGAGACATAAAACTACAAGCATCTCATTACACATTAAAAATCTGAGGAAAAAATTTACAGTATATACAGTATTTCTACAGTATAGTGCATTCTGCAGTAGCGCAATCATCCTTTAAACCATTACACTAAAACTGCTGCTTGAGTTCTTGAAATTAGCATCTTGAAACTAGCCTAAAATAATACAACATGCATGCAGTGTTTCTGAACACTGGACAAGTTCACCTGTGTAATGAGTAACCAAATGTCATAAAGTGTGTAAATAAAATTACCACAAACTCCCAAACTCCAGTCAGATGGCAGTACAACCTTAAGTGATGCCTTGGGTTGTACTAAAAAACAAAAACAAAAAAACAATCCTATATTGGTTTATGATTAAATTTTTATTTATTTTTTTTGGAATGCAATGACACCATTCAATTTAACACCAGGTTTTCAGCATTACTTATAAAAGATTTTATGCAATATATTTCTTATGTTTTGTATATAATATTATAAACTTATATATATATATATATAACTTAATAGTTTCTATAAATTTTATATTATCAACTTTAAATATAGGCCTACAACAGTTTGTAAATAATACTGGCGCGCCTAATTCTTTCTGCAATAGTCTGAAGACGATAGAATACATTATTAATATTTAAAGAGCTTGAGGTGTAAAACTACCCATGCAACTTCACAATATCATATCAATATCAAAAGGTGTTTTTCAGGGTCTATTGATGGAGAATTACAGTAACATACTCTTGCAAACTCCGTGAAAGTTTGGCTAGGCAGCTTTGAACACAGCCTAAACTTTTGCCTGTATGCTTCAGGAACCAATTCATATGCACGGAGCACCGCAGATTTAACAGCGTCATAATCTAACGAACTCTCAACTGGCAACGCCGCACACGTCTCTTGAGCTTTGCCAGCAATATTGCTCTGTACCAAAAGAGACCACAAATCCCTTGGCCAGTTCAATTTTTTGGCAATACACTCGAATGCCATAAAGTACGCATCCACTTCACCTTCACGAAAGGGAGGGACCAATTTTACGTACCTACATCAAAATCTGTCTCTATCGGCGCAGAAACACTAGAAGAGGGAGGACGAGACCTAGGCAATGGAACCGGCCTACTATGAAGAGTCTGAGTTTCGAGATCTAACTTTCGAAGCTTAATATCTTGGTCCGCCTTAATTTCCCAGAGCTTTCAACTTTAACAGCCGAGTTTCACGCTCCTGCTTAAGCTCGAGATCCAATTCTTTTAAACGAAGCGCAATCAAAGTATCAGAACTCAAATCGCCTGCTTTACTATGAAAGGAAATAGACTCTTCCGACGCAGCTTCCCCGCCAACGTTAGAATCTACTGGCAAAATACCTGCTTGGACAAGCTTTCGGTACAACATCTTTGATGCCTTGTTTCTTTGCCTCCTTGTTGACAGGAATATTAAAAAACTCTGCAATCACAATCAGATATTTTTTTCTACACCGGTCAAATTCTTCCACTGTCGGAGACAAAGTAAACTTGACCAAATCAAATTCCATAATTCAATTATAACATACACGCTTCCTCACCCGCACAAGTTCGAAGCTGCCAAGAAACTTATGATAACTATGACAACAAAAGTCAGGTTATCAAACAAAGAACCAAACTAATATGTTCCACGAAATGATTAAACGAATGGACGAGACCCCAATTTGTTCCGTCCTGCGTGAATCTAGGGGTATAAGCGGACGCAACAAAACAACAAATAATTTAAAGAGCGCTAGTCTGAGTCCTGCTCAGCACCACAAGCAACAAGTTACCATAAGGGTTTTTATTTGACAGCTCATGGAACAAATACAAAAAGGTATATTAAAAATAAGAAAAAAAATTAAAAAGGAAATAAAAGGGAAGCAATAGTTTCAGGAGAGGACAAGACCAAAATAACAAACAATCTAACTAGATCATTTAAGCCTCTAACTAACCTAACAAAGAAAAGAAAAATAACAACAGGTTTGTATCCTAACTGCCTTCCTGGCCACAAAACAGGAGAAAACAGGGTTCAAGAAAAATGGCACCCACCTCCCTACAACTCCCAAATAAACTAAACAATAATAAACAAGTTTGTAAACAACAGCAACAGGCTGGACAAGACAAAGACAGCGCTCTGGAGAAAGCTCTCGGGGGAACGTTTTCTCCAACTTTGGTAGTTGCTGCTCTGCTTTTATGCTGGCGCACTCTTAACTGGTAAGCGCCGCTGGGGGCAATCAGCTACCTGCCAAACAGATTGAGTAGGAGGAGCCAAAGGGTT
This sequence comes from Sinocyclocheilus rhinocerous, assembly GCF_001515625.1. NCBI lineage: Eukaryota > Metazoa > Chordata > Actinopteri > Cypriniformes > Cyprinidae > Sinocyclocheilus > Sinocyclocheilus rhinocerous. The sequence continues at coordinate 1,801,280 of NW_015666800.1, forward strand.
AACAAAGAAACACAGAAAAAAAAAAACACATTAAAGAAAACACAGCTTTTCTGATAAATCATAACAATAAAGACTGCGTCTCTAGACGCAACAAGGGGCAGTTCAATGTGATCTGTCAAAAGAGTGCCAACTTTTTAGTTCCTCATTTCTGTACACAAAAAAGAAAAAGAAAAAACACTCTGGCCTTCCATCTTGTGATATGCTGAAATCTCCAAGCTGCTCATAAATGTGTTTTATGAGGAATTGAGCTTGTGACATGATATCTTCACAGTTATGGCCATAAGACTAGAATGTTGTTACCAAGCAAGACCCACTGCTATTGTGCCAATAATGCATGGAATCAGTTTACACAAATTATCATCCCCTGCAGCCATTGTCTGATAGATGTGAGGCAGGTAAAACATCTGATTCACCTGTCTACACTCGTTATTAGCCTAACTATATTAGACTAAACCTATGGAAAAATAGGGGAGAGCAGGGCACAAAGTAACACTTTTTGACTTTCTCAAATTGTTTAAATCCACATGGGGTTCAGGGTATAATTTTATAATCCACAATAATTTCACACTTGTCTAGTACAAATATGTCGATTTGTTTCATAATTACAGTGTATATACGTTTTTCTTTATTTACCCTCAAAAATTGGAGGTGAAATGTGACAACATGCCCCGTAGGTGGGGTACATTGTAACATCTGAGGGGCACGTTGTAACAACCATATAACAGCTTAAAATGTTATCTGATCGAATGAAAAAAAGTATACAAGACAAACTAAAATATTTTGTCAATCAAATAAATTAATTTTCAAATAAAATAATGGCGTTTTTTAAGAATTCAAAATAATCTGATTTTGGAGTTTGACAATGAACGCAACCATGCTTGGGACGGCCCACATAAACGAGCCAAAATGCTTTACATGTCTTGAAATAATAATTTCTTAACATTAAACATTGACTGTCAGTCTTTATTCACCGGTTTCTCGTCGTTTATCATTAAAATTTATTGAAGTAAATAATGTGAATTACATCGCTAATGTCACAGAAAAGCACGGCAGGGCACATTGTAACGCAGTGTTACAACATACCCCATCTGCGCAACTGGAATTTAAAACTGGTTAGTGTCTTCTGCTAGTAAGTTAGCGAAGCATTAAAAAAATAATTTAAACTGATAAATAACAGATTGGAGATTAAAATAATAGCAGATTTGTCTAATTTTAAATGAGTAATAAAAACTGAGATGAAAAATTTACTTAAGCCAGAAATATAATTTTACTATGGTAAAATAAATGTTCAGCGATATCTTCAAAAGACTTTTGACGCACGTTTTTTCTATATATAATGTTGATATAGTAACTAGTAAATGCTGTAAATTTGGTTATGCTAGCATGTGTGGAAATATTTAAACCACGTGTTACAATTTACCCCGCGTTACTTTGTGCCCCGCGCTTCCCTACGCTTGATCTCAATTACAAGCAGGATGAGGGGAGTTAATATTTAGTATGTATTACACACGACTACAGAGGATGTAAAAGAAAAACATAAAAAAAATAATAAAAAACTGTGTACGCGCCCTCTTCACACTTACAAGCACACGCATACGTACGCACACACGCTCATCGGCACGCGCACGCTCTTCCAGAGAAAGTTGTCAGTAATGTATAAGCCTATATGTAGCCTAGTAAGAATCTATATTGAATAACCTTTTTTGAATTTTAAATTAGTTCGGTAAGATATCCACTGATTAAATGTAATCTTAATTGTCCGAATACCTTATCAGAGTTATGCCGTGACATCAGGCACTGGTAATGAGATAAAGTGCTTCTTGCACACAGCGTAGTTATATATATCTTTACCAACACAAAATAAACAACCAGAAAACAAAATCTACACGCTCCCAACTGCTTAAATGGATATTTCAATTCAATTCAAGTCAGTCGGCTAACCGAAATCATATCACGTCTACATTAAGTTTTAGCTAATTCTGCTGACGTACAAGTGTCTTTCTGTTATTTCATTTAAACTTACCTAATATTTCTTTTCTTCTCCATGTGTGCGGTTGCTCATTATAGACCCACTCAAAGTCCCAGCGTCCAACTGCTTTGCCCATTTTTACACCTGTGCGCTGTTGATGTAATGAGCTCAGGTGATTCCTCGCTTAGGCTACTAGACTCGTTTCGGACACGCCCTCTTAGATAAGAGCAGCAGAAGGTGTGCCTGAGAGTGAGTCTATGCCAACGGTAACTAACTTCAACCGAAACCCTAACGAAGTAACGAGATCAAGTTGGTCAGAGAGCAGCCTAGCCCACACAGTCTTTCTCGTCCCACTAAGAAAACGGCACCTTGCCTCAGATAACCGCTGACTGTGAAATGTTTGTTAATGATTTTTGAATTTTACGCCTGGCAGTATACAGTAAAGACTTATTTAAGTTTTATTTATTTATTCCAATGATTTACTTAATTTTCAGTGTCACATTCCTGTAATTCTGGTCTAGACAGGTTTGCGTCGCCTTACCGCGAGAGGGCGTTTTTTATTGTACAGTTATGATCTGTGTCGTGTGATTTAATGTATAGAATATCCTCCTGGGACCCAGGCATAGACTTTTGTCCTCTGTAGAGGACATTATATTTTAGTGAATTTATTTGAGACCACACATGCCACTGTTTTAAGTCTGGATGTCCTGTACAGAGCACATTCAGGGCTTTTTAGAGATATCAAATGTGGAGATTTGATCATAAACACTCCCTCTCCTTGCTCTTTAAATATGACTGATATTGACAGAATGATCAAATTTTGCACTCTAGGGAAATATGATAGTGTTTTGTAATTCTCATTTAAATCTGACTAATTTTCAAATTGTTTGTTGTAAAAAAAAAAAAAAACACCTCAGAAAAATGTTATGGGGTTTCAAATCAGAATATGACTGTTTGTTACGAAACAGGGCATAATTTGCATACATGTCTTCTGTAGAGGACACCAGGACATACTTGGTAAATTCAAATATAAAACATTGTTTTTGCCTATACATGCCTTTCCATGTCTCTCTCTCTCTCTCTCTCTCTCTCTATATATATATATATATTATATATATATATATATTTTTTTTTATAACTTAGTCCTCACGTCCTCTATTAGAAAATAGAATAAGATATTAATAAAATATATTTTTTCAAAAATGTTTTTCTCCATTTGTTTCTTAAGCACCATCCAATGTAATGACATTAAAAAAAATTCACAAAACTTTTTTTTTCTGGTTCTCAGGAGGATATAATGCCTAATGAGATAAATTAAAATTAAAAAAAAGCGAAAAAGAGACACACACATAAATAATAAATAACATTTTATAACTGGTTAAATAATTTAAGCAAACAGACATAAAATCATTATGCCACAAATGCCAGAGTATAAAACAAACAGAAAACAGAAAAATGGTGCCATTTCACCATTTTATTTATTAATGTATTCATTTATTTATTAGTAGCTAACCTAATAACATCACGTTATAATCACATTTTTGCGTTTACATTGCACATACAAAACATTACAGCATTGTTTAAAGATATGCATTAACAGAAAATACAATGAAGTATGTATATGTGGAACAGGCCTAAGGAACGTATACAGTATCACTTCCACCTAGTTGTAAATCTATAGTTTCCTCTAAAAAAACAGATGGTGGGTCAGCACCTAGAGACAACCTCTACAGCCCTGAATGTCAGCGGAGACCATGTCAACTAGATGCGGCCTAAAGACAGATCCCCTGCGAAGACCTTGTCACCTCGTGACCATCGGCACAAGACAACGGGAAGCAGACAAGTCCTCTGCACAATCTGACCTGTGTTGCAGCCTGGAATTAAACCACACCATGCTGGTTTCGTCTGGCCAGAGGAGAACTGGCCCCCCGACTGAGCCTGGTTTCTCCCAAGGTTTTTTCTCCATTTCTGTCACCGATGGAGTTTTGGTTCCTTGTAACTGACACCTTTAGCTCGCTTATTTGGGGATGCTTGACTGATTGCACAGACATATTGTAAGAGAGCTGAACTTTTCTCTCCATAGGAATCACTAGCAGAAACTCCAAATGCCAGTGTTTTGCGTTGTTTATGGATGCTTAAATTGGCCAAACCGAGAAACCACAAGGAGCTTTTATCGTGTACGAAAATGTGTTGTTCATAAGTGGGGAAAAGTCAAGAATTTGATTGAAAAACGCAGGAAAAAGTGGCTTGTAAACCTGCGTCTGCGGTCGGGAGGAGCGAAGCTCGTGTGATAATGCTCGTGCGTGCAAATGGTTATTATAGGATATAATAATATATTATAAACAACGCAAAACACTGGCATTTGGAGTTTCTGCTAGTGATTCCTATGGAGAAAAACCACTTCCTGCCCTCCAGCTGCATTTCGCGCGTCATCAGAATCACGTGATTGCAAACAAGCTATTGTATAAAGCGCTATATAAATAAAGATGACGACTAAAAATCCTCTTTATGTCAATTCAAAACATATTTGCTTATAAACAATTAAATTAACAAAACATTTTCCTTGTTATTACTACATACATGAGTAACCAATATAACTTGATGGATAAATCATATAGATTACTCCATATTCAAAATTAATTATTACATATTTCCTTATTTCAAATTCATATGAAATGTTGCTATTGATATACAGTTTATCAGCTACTGTCAGTGTGTCAGTGAAGATTAAAAACTCGTTGGTGGATAATTTACAAAAGTTTAATGGTGAGAATGAGGTCAAACGTAGACCAAGATCTCGCGAGATTTCGCATGTCTGATGCTCAGGCAGAGTCCGTGAACGGAGTCAGTCAATGTGGGACGGAGTTTTGCCTGTTAGTTAGTGGAGTAGGAGGGAGAACGAGCCGTTGACTTGACACAGGGTTTGCTTGAAATCAGTTCGGAGAGCAAGAAAGCCAAGAATGGCGTCGGGTGAGACACTGTACATTGAAACCGACGGCTCGGAGATGCCGACAGAGATCGTCGAGCTGCACGAAATCGAAGTTGAGACCATCGAGACGACAGTGGTCGGCGGAGACGACGACGAGCACCAGCCGATGATCGCGCTGCAGCCGCTGGTCACAGACGATCCGATCCACGTTAACCATCAGGAGGTGATTTTGGTCCAAACTCGCGAGGAGGTCGTGGGCTGCGATGATTCAGACCTCCACGCAGACGACAGCTTCGAGGACCAGATCCTCATTCCCGTCCCTGTTCCAGAGGAGGAATATATCGAGCAGACTTTAGTGACCGTGTCTGGCAAGAACCCGTCGGGTAGGATGAAGAAAGGGGGAGGTAGTGGGAAAAGAGTGGTCAAAAAGAGCTTCCTAAACTCTGCCGAGGCGAGCGGACGCAAATGGGAGCAGAAGCAAGTGCAGATCAAAACACTGGAGGGGGAGTTTTCCGTCACTATGTGGGCATCGGGTAAGTTTTGACATCGCATCAAGTGCTTTGTTCTCGCGCAGGCCTCGCGTAGGCCCTCTTCCTCTCGAGCTCGTTATAAAGCTGCCGGATAGACCAGTGTCAGAAACGATTTTCGGATCACTTAGGAGGATGGCCCCGGTGTAAATGTTTTTGTTTTGATGGGAAGCCATGTTTTAAGTGTGGATGGGCGCCGCCATATTCCTCCAGACCATTATGGCGGCGGCCCCGAAACATGGCGGTTCTGTGAGCGGGGAAAGATGGCGGCGGGAGCGGAGAGAGGCGCTGTGAGTCCGCGCGCTGCTGCAGGCCGCAATGGCGCAGCTCAGTTTGGAGAAGGGGAGGGACCTAGTCACACGAGCTGCTGCTTGCCTGCAAACCGTCTGTCTCACGGCGCTTCAATCCCTCGATTAACAAATGTTACCGCGTATTTAAATCTTGTAACTGAGGAATTCAGATACATCTCTAGGAGATTACTGTGCCGCGGGGCGATATTTCTCAGTTTAGAGTACCGTTTGTGCACCGTTACCAGACAAATGCATTTTACGCAGGGATTCTATTAATGCTTACCATATTACGTATTTTTATACCAATACATATGCAGATGTTTACAGTGGAAAGCGGTTTTTGGTAAAATACAGAAATATTTATTGTAGCTTTTGCGGTTTTGAAATGTCGGTGTGCAAAAAGGGCGGTGTGAACTCATAAAAAGATGTTATTCACTTTGAACCTGGAATTTTTTCATACAGTTTGTAATTGTCTTTTTAGGTAACGTTAAATATTACAAGGGAGCTGAATGTTTTAAATGCTGAAACGTATACAGATGTTTAAACCACGCCACAATCCACAGCTCTACTGGATGTTGTATTATACATAATATTATTTTTGTAGCTATGGTTATTGTGCATTAGCAATATATATTTTAAATTCTCCACTTTAATTTCAGAGAGTTTGGCCTGTAACGACCAAAACGTTTGCCATTTCTTGAATATTAAAATAAAGTACGTGAACGTGGAGCCAGGTTGAAGTCTTGTTTAAATACGCCGTAAACCCCCACAGACTGCGCATGCGTCTCAGAGGCGTTCGTCACGGGTTTGTTTTTTTGTTTTTTTTGGAACGCACACATACTGCTGCACAAGGGAAAAAAAGCTTTGCGCCAGACGGTTTTTTTTCCCTTTTTTTTTTACTAATTGCTTATGCATTGCTTCTCTGAGACAATAGATACAATTGTTTTATTCTGAAGATGAATCACTCATGACTAGGGTGTTGCTTCATCAGTCGTCAGTTCATTTAGTTTTTGTTTGCTTTATTTGTCCTTAAAACGTTTAGCTCTTTGTGAATACAGTGTGTGTGATTTGATTAAGTACGTTGTTAAACATTGAATCTTGTGTTTTGTACAGATGACAAGAAAGATGTTGATCATGAGACTGAGGTGGAGGAGCAGATTATTGGGGAAAACTCTCCTCCTGACTATTCTGAGTATATGACAGGCAAGAAACTGCCCCCTGGAGGCATACCTGGTATTGACCTGTCGGACCCCAAACAGCTGGCGGAGTTTGCAAGGTGATTATTTGGCCAAAAGCTTGAAACTTTCTTACAGCATTTATTGATTTCTTTGGGGTAGAGTTTTATAAGTAGGCCCTAAGCATGAGATTAAATGCACATTTTCAACTCCACTGGGCCCAGAAAATAATGATCTCCAGTTTGTTGGGTTGTTATGCATATATATATATATATATAATATTATTATTATTATTATTTTGTGCGGTATATCTGGAAAAACAACAGGGAAAAAATGGTACGACCATTTTAATTTCCAAAGCCAGTTAATGCCTATTTAAGATTGAAATTATTTATTAGAATCACAGGTCGTTTGAACGATTTTAAATATGTCAAACTTGTGGAGTCACATGTATATAGATGGTTTACAAGTCAGTCATTTAGCAGAATTTGATTTGCTTCATGTATTTTAGTCATTATTGAACTCCTAGAATAAGCAGCATGCACACAAATGTCTTATCCTGAATGTTTTTCACAATACAGAATGAAGCCTAGAAAAATAAAGGAAGACGACTCTCCAAGGACGATAGCATGTCCTCACAAAGTGAGTGACTGTTTTTTTATCGTTCATGATAATTATGTAAAATTTCTGTATTAGAAGTGCTGATTTAGGATATTGTTTGTCTACAAAGATTTTCACAAATTAATCCAGTCATCTAAATTTTTTATTTAATTTATCAGGATTTTTAACATTTTAGTTGTTACGTGTTATCATAGGGTTGCACAAAAATGTTTCGGGACAACTCCGCTATGAGAAAGCACTTGCACACCCATGGGCCGCGGGTTCATGTCTGTGCTGAATGTGGGAAGGCGTTTGTGGAAAGTTCTAAGCTAAAACGGCATCAGTTGGTTCATACTGGTGAAAAACCTTTCCAGGTAATCTTTTTGTTTCTTTGTATTAATGTTATTATTCATGTATTATTATAAAACTAGAATACGTTAAATATAAATGATATATGTGCTTTTTTTTACCGTTTCCTCCACAGTGTACATTTGAGGGATGTGGAAAGCGCTTTTCATTGGACTTTAACTTGCGCACACACGTGCGGATTCACACTGGAGACAGACCTTACGTTTGCCCGTTCGATGGCTGTAACAAGAAATTCGCTCAGTCCACCAACCTGAAGTCTCACATTTTGACACACGCGAAAGCTAAAAACAATCAGTGAGATCGCTCGCTGAGGAAAGTTCCCTTAAAGACTCTGTCTGACAGCTTCCTGCTCGAAAACCCACTTTGTATGTCGTTTCTTTCATCGTGCTGTTCAGTAAGCGGAATGTCCTCCAGCGATTGATTTTAAAAGCAAGGATTCGTGAAACTTAAACCCATATGATATGGGTCTGGTTAAAGGTAAAATTGTCACATAAAAAGTCATATTTCCTGTAGTAGACAACATTAACAAACAGCAGTGAGCATAAAAATCTCCAACATATAACTTATTGTAACGTATTACATATAAAGGCTTAAAATGGCAAGTATTGCAATGAGAGCATTTAGTTGCGGTTTCATATGCTATTTTAAAAATACTCCAGAAATTGCATTACTTTCAGCTAATAATGTTAACAGCATCCTAACTTCGCATATGCACAATATTCAGTTATAAATTGTAAATTACATGATTCATGCGGTTTAAAAATATGTATTAAAAGTATTTAAAAGGTCCTATTAAGAGCTTGCTCTTGCTGACACAACCTCATGTATTCTTATGTATCAAGACTTGCAGTGCTACTAGAAACCAGTTATCCTTGCATAACCCTAAAAATATTATATTTAATGAGCTTTCATCTCATGTACATCCTATAACTGACTTAAGTGCATTTAAATGTAAAAAAAGAAAAACAACTT
>NW_015666800.1:1810148-1814916 GCF_001515625.1 Sinocyclocheilus rhinocerous
TATGTATTTGTATGAAGTAGATAAAATGTATAGATATTTTCTGTCACACCAAAGACACTTAAACATGGTTGTAGCGTACACCTGGAAAACCCTGATCCATTACTCTGTGACAAATCACCCTCATCTGAAAGAACTGAAGTCGTATGACCTGTTGGACGGGAGAAGAAATGTGGGGTGGGTTAATCAACCAGTCGTTAAAGGTTCAGAAATAAGAACATTATTTTGTGAAAATGATTATTAGATGATTGACAGCTATGATATCTTGATATGATTATACAATGCATCATCATTTAGATGATTCAGCAAAAAAATGAAAAAACAAAATAGAGTAAAAAAAAAAAATGTGTGCAAAAGGGTGGACCTTTCTTTTGCAATCTGACTAAACAAGCAGCAGCTCAATCCATAAGAGCTTTAAGAAGAGCAGGATAATTGGGTGTTCCCCATCCCGTTACTGGATCCCATGAAGGGGAGGCACAGAAACCCTTCCCTTCAACTTTATCATCCAGACAACTCAGGTGACATCCCTCTGTTACCTAAGGGTAGGAGGAGAAAACGCTGTTAAATCAATTTGCTAAGAGTATATGGTTACTTGAACAGGGAACCTGAACAGGTTTTAACTGTCACACTTAAGCTTCTAGTTACACAAGCTCAATTTCACACATAGCTGCATTCTGAGATGTGTGTGTGCTACATGCAGTTGCCACAAGGAACACTACAGCGAGTATTTCCATTTACTGCTTTTTATGATCATTTCATATATGTAATTCTTTTAGGACAGCATTACAATTTAAAACGGCCTGACATTTTAAATATAGATTTTGTAGATATAATAGTTCTGAACACGGGGAAAAGGTTCAAAGAGTGGCTAATGATAAAAATGTTTTTAAACACTTACATCATAAAGACCTTTGCCTTGCAGTTTGTAAAGGCGAGGGTTGATGAATCCTAATGAGGGAAGACCCTTCAGGAAGCGCTGGTCATTTATGAGGGAGAGAATTCCGCCCACTACTGGAGTTGATGCCTTGGAAAAACATTGAGATTACGAAACAGCAGACTTTACTGGGTAAAGTCTTTATATTGTAAACTAAAATGGAACTTCATATTGTACATTGTTTTTGCATTTTCTTATGTACAGAACAGTTCAAATGTTTGGGGTCAGTAATGCTTTTTATTTCAATGTTTTTGAAATAAGTCTCATGTTCACTAAGATTTACATTTATTTGATCAAAAATACTGTAAAACCAGTAATATTGTGAAATATTACAATTTAATAACATTTGATTTCATCTGAAATAATTTCTTCTTATTAATAATGTTGAAAACAGTTTTGCTGCTTATTTTTGTGGAAACTGTGATAGGTATTTTTTCAGGATTCTTCAATGAATATGAAGTTATAAAAATAGAAAGCATTTGTAACTTTTATATAACTCCTGTATAAATATCTTTACTGTCATTTTTGATAAATCTAATGTATCCTTGCTGAATGAAAGTATTAATTTCTTTAAAAAAAAAAAAAAAAAACTGACCCCAAACTTTAGTCATTTTACAGAACATGTTTTTTATATAACTCCTGTATAAATATCTTTACTGTCATTTTTGATAAATCTAATGTATCCTTGCTGAATGAAAGTATTAATTTCTTTAAAAAAAAAAAAAAAAAACTGACCCCAAACTTTAGTCAGAAAATCTTAGTATTACACACTTGCACACCTGCAGTATACACAGTTTCTTCTATTTTGCATTTCTACATCAATTCTAGTATTTTCTATTATATACTCAATTATGAATATAACCAACCTGTATTATAAGTGCACTAGCAAACAAAAACCCATTCTCTTTGTATTATTTACTAACCGAAGTTCCAGAGATCCATGGTACGGGTACACGGTTGGTAACAACCCAGTAGTTGTCAGAAAGCGCAGCTAGATCTGGATAGGCTCTTCCAGTGATGTTGAAATATGTCTGAGGAGGTAGAGGCTGAACACTCTTCAGATACGCTTCAACAGCAGCAACCTACAGAGAACAAAACACAACAGCCTTGTTTGTCAGAGTCTTCAGAAATGAGCAAATAGTCAAAGACACTATAATTGAAAACCTGACTGCAGCTACTTTAATAATATGGTGGAATTTCAAGGCCTCTACTTACAAAAGCACAGTGTGCAAAATATCTGTATGTACGGAATACCCATATGACCTACTACATCTGTGAAAATGTGTAGTACACTGCCTAGAATACAAAATCCCACAGTGCAAAAACTTTGTGACATGAAAAAAGCAGCGATTTGTTTTTGTTTTTTACTATGATCAATTTCTCAACTCATTTTGCCAATTGATATTAAAAATGCAAATAAATTGTATTTCCAAGATGACAACTGTATTTAAACTGCTGCCTTTAACATGCAACATGAGATCATGGGATGAAAATCAAGAGGTCATGTGATCTCACACAACTGTTTAAAACAGGGAATAGTGCCTATTTCAGCTACTTTAAAAAGTAGACTATTTAGGGACATTCTTCAGTTTTCATTAAGCAGCAAGATTGCATTTCATTCAAAACACAGCAAAGGATACAGACTCATGGAGCTTTACCTGATAACCTGGCCTTGCAAACACATTACTAAAGCCACCTCCACTGATGTAATCTGTGACCTCGTAGGTAAGTTTGAAGGGGTTCTTGAAAGAAGTCCCCCCCACAGTGGTCACATAGGGACTAGATAGGGAAGAGATTCATTTTACACAACTATTCTTCAATATAGAAGGTATCACTGTTATACAGATGTTTTTTAGAGAGCAATATCTACCTGGATGCAGGAAAACTCGGTCTAAAAGTATTTCTTTCCTTGGTCAAGTGTCTACAACCTGCTCCACTGTCTCCTGCATTAAAAAAACATGAGTGTGTCTTTTTTTGAGATCTTAGACCAAAAGAGGAAAAAATAAAAAACTAGCACATGCAACCAGCAGTTAATGAAATTTCTAAATAAAATGCACAAAATAAAAAGCTTTTGTTCCAGCAACATGACTTTCATTATCTTACCAGAAGCAAAGAGCATGGAAATCCCTCTGAGGCCAGCTTTCATGAACTCAGTGTTGATGCGGTTCATATAGGCATCAGAAAGGCTGTCCTCATCATCTCCATAGCTGATAGTGTGGACCCAAGGCACTGCAGACATGTTGCTAAGCAGCACCATCCACTGAAGGAACGGCTCCTGAGACTCATGACGACCTGTAACCGAGACCAAGTCACAAAGTTTGTGATCTTTACAATGCATGAAATAAAAGAACCTATTCGGAAACAGACCCAACTGATGCACTAAAATCAGGTCATTTGAGAAGACCAATACCGACTTTGCAAAAACCAGCAGACATCCTAATAGTTCAGCCAGAAATATAAATTTGCTGAAAATTGACTCACCCCCAGGCTATCCAAGATGTTTGAGATTTTGGAGAAGTTTCACTGGAGGAAGTGTTATTATGGACTCATATTTTGTCCAGAAGCAATAGTTTAAAGGTAAATCGCTTCAAAAGACGTAATTGATGGACTGGAGTTGTGTGGATTACTTGGGGATTATTGTGATGTTTTTAATCAGCTGTTTGAACTCTCATTCTGATGGCACTCAATGCTACATTTGATTAAATGAAGAAACAAACTCATCTACATCTTGGATGGCCTGAGGGTGAGTATATTTTCAGCAATTTTTTATTTTTTTGGGGGGTGAACTATTCCTTTAAGGCAACAGCAAACGTAACTCAGGCAAATTATGTCCATGAATCAGAGTTTTTAAGAGAAATGTTGTCTTGGCAACTAGCTGAAATAAAATAAGTTTAACCTGATGTACTAAAACTGAAATAAAGATTAATAAAAAAAATGTTTTTTTAAACTAATAAAAATGACACAACAAAATTACTAAAACTTGAACTAAAACTTAACAGAACATATAAAAATAAAAACCAATTCAAAATATTAATAAAATCTATAATAGCATCTCAGTGGTACTAAAATAATGCTGCCATGGAGCACATACCTGGATTTGTGAAGACCCATGTAGAAATGTTTGCTCCACTGCTCATGATGTATTCCACATCCAGACTGGCCTCAATGCCGGCTTTCCCACCGCCCTGAGTGCCCACAACCCGCTCTACAGCTGACATGTGTGTGAATCCTCCAGCAAACAGACTCATGAACTCAGCCAAGTCAGCGGGGTGGTAGTACTGCTCCAAGAACTAGTTAGTGGAGATATTTGGCACAACCATGAATAACACCTCAGAATTCTGTTCATATGAATAAATTAATGGATTTACCACTCTACACATTTAGTCAATCAGTGAAATCTGCACAGTAAATATGAGAGGTTTACCTGTGCCACTGCCTGACTGTTGTTGGTGGCAGTGCCCACATCTTTTGCTGTGAGGTTGTAGCGACTCCTAATGACTGAGGGGGTGACGCCCAAGTGATAGCCTAATGCTGATTGTCTTGCTCCTTCCCAGCCTTTACTGATATCCTTTCCTTTTGGTGGAAAACGGTGAACACCACCCACTGAAAAGGTAAAAAAAAGACTTCACATCATAGTGATTAAGATTTTCTATTAGAAACTTATTTACTTTATTTTATCCTACTTTATTAGGACAAAATAATGCATGTCATTACAAATATTGAACAGCAAAATACAGAATTGCTGAATGAAAATGATTAAGTCCTTAACCCTGTAATATCAGACATATGACATCTTTTTTTTTTTTTTTTTTGGAAATGGGACATTCCTTTAACCTT